>NW_015505638.1:1042765-1085063 GCF_001515645.1 Sinocyclocheilus grahami | reverse complement strand
CTTCGTCATGCCTAGAGCTGATCTGTGCTGGTTGCTGAGGGAATACTTCAACTTAGTGCTGTGGATCGCCGGCCCATTTTATGGAGGACTGTTTACTGATCCTGGGAGAGTAACATTAGACTAAAATGCTGGCTGTTCTGACTCACGTAAGTACGTTTTCTTTTATCATTTGCCACTGATGATTCAAACGCGAGTTTTGGGCAGTGTGGAGTAGCACTTGTTGTTTGTCATTGCTCTGATCACAAATGCAGACATGGTTTTATGTTTGCGCGGCACGATGCAATGCAACGCAATGCGTAAAAAGACCGTATAAGTCATTATAATCAGTAATTATGTCCCCACTGGATGCAACAAATGCCTCGTTTATAATGGGTTTTAATGTTTTTGTCTCATCGCTCTGGCTGGACAGGACATCACAGTATGTGAGGGGCGTAACATTTCCGTCTCACGCTTGAGGTATTCGGCCAATCACAACTCACTGGATAGCTGGCCAATCACAGCACACCTCGCTTTTTCAGACAGGTGAGCTTTGTAAAAATCAATGCGTATCAAAAAGGTGGGGCATAGAGGAGAAACAATAATGTACAGTATGTGGAAAATAATGTTTTTTTTTTACTTTAAACCGCATAAACACATTTCATTACACCAAATACACAAAATAATGTTCTTTTTAGCAGTATCATATGACCCCTTTAAGGGTCCATTGTTTTTCTTATAGAAAAATCTCCTGGGAGTTATTCATGGAAGAAGCTCTCTTCACAGAACATTCTGCTAGTCTGACCACACTCTCCAGCCCCTTTGGTGACTTGGCTGTGTCCTAATAAATTGGAACAAGCTCAGAGTGTAGCCTATAAATGAGTTCTCTCTCTAGTAATGTGCGGTGCACACCTTAACAAAATGCTTTTTGCTTCCCTGGGGCCAGACGTACAGCACACAGAGAGAGGAGGGGTGATCATTCGTTTCAAAGAAGAAAAGTGTCCACTAAACATTAAATACAATTCATGAGGAAGGCCTATTCAGATACATATTTTAATGCAGGCGTTTTCAATTAGTTTAATACCAAAGACCCCGTATAATGAAGGGATCCTTATCCTTTTTAAGATTAATTTTTGGCAAACCCAGGACTCAAATTCAGAGTACCCAAAGCACAATGGCACTATATGTCTGCCTGCTGCCCACGAGGCTATCGGTGCCAACAGGGATCCCTATCCTAATATAAAGCCATTTAATATATATTAAAACCAACATATTTGTTTAGAACGGTTTTGGACTGTTTTTGCTTGGAAACATGTGCTTAATCTGTGCATATTTCTCTCCTGACTCAGACCAGACAAATTTTTCACCGGAGAAGGCAATATTATGGATGGAGGTATTTTTGCATTTAGTACAATCACAGCTTTTCACCTCACAAGACTTTGATGAACTGGAGTCGTGTGGATTACTTATGGATTATTGTGATGTTTTTATCAGCTGTTTGAACTCTCATTCTGACGGCACCCATTTACTGCAGAGGATTCATTGGTGAGCAAATGATGTAATGCTAAAATTCTCCAAACCTGTTCCGATGAAGAAACGCACTATTCTACAGCTTGGTAAATGCAGTTGTATATATATTCAGATGTTTACATTTTCAATATTATTGATAAGCAAAATAGGCAAAATAATCAATTTTATTTAAAAAAAAACATTCATAATATATTTTTGCATTTTCAAAAAATGTATTAATGTATCTAAATGTATTGGTGTTGACAAAATGGTGTTGTCATTTTTTGAGAAAGTGATCTGCAGCATCAGAAACAGTGAAAGATGTCTCTAGTAATGGGAAATAATGGGTCACACCAAGGGTGTTGGAACACAACAAACTAAACGCTGAGAGATCAATATCAATGGTGGCACTGACTGTAATGTGAGAGGGCATAGTGAAGACATTGGTATCACTCTAAAAAAAACCTGCTTGTTCCAGACTTCGTGTCTCAGACGGTTTACCCGCACGGTTGCCGTTATGGATGAAAGCTTTTATCAAAGGGCCCATGGGCTCCGAGGTTCACGCTGAATGTCTACACGGAAATCAATACCACAGTATCTCAGGTGGCAGACCGCTGGACTTTGACTGCGCGTTCTGTCAGGGAGATCATTCATCATATGGGGTGATGGAGACCCTCAAGACCTTTTTTTTCACTCGCTGCCTTTCATTCTTATTGTCAGAGGGATCATGTGAAATTAATATCTCTACAGTTGTCCATGTGGGTTCATGGGCCGGGTCTGCACCATTCCATCAACTGCAATATTTTCTGAAAGTAAAAGCAGAGCTGACAGAGTTATACCTGTTTTAGCCAAGCAAATGCCTTACAGAACCAGATTTTGGACTATCAGCACAAAATCTCATCCACTTTGTGGCTTGTTCTGGCCAATAACTGTCCAATTAGCCTGGAAGTTTTAAGGGCCTAGGAGTACCTGTACATGGATCTTCATTTTCTCAAATAAACGAGAAGACATTCTCCTGCAACAATAACTATAATATGTAAATTCCCACTATAGAGAAGACTGAGTCACATTTGAGCTAGAATTGGAGACTTGTTGCTGGACAGCACTATCCAGCAAGGCATTCTGCCTGTGGTCACTGCTCCAAAGCTTCTGGACATCCTATCCCCAGCACTGACAACAAGATCACATCAACCTGACAGCACCTCCTACAGGGGGCCAGACATCTCTCGACTGTAACCCAGTGTTATCAGGGCTGATTGACAGCTCACACTCACACTAGCGTTGAGGAGACACCTCAGTGCATTGTTATGCAGTATTTCTGCTGAGAGGCTTCTGAATTAATGTGAATGGTTTTAAGAAGCAATGCTTGATGTCCTTTTTTGTATGTTCATTTGCAGTTAGACAGTGGAGGTGGCTAATGCACATCAGGGTTATTATAGTAAACTAAAACTAAATTCATTAAAAATAAAAAAATTCAACATTTTTGTTACTTGGAATAAAATAAACGTTAACTGAAATAACACACACACACGTATCGAGTACATGTACAGTAAATTAACATACTTTCCAGAAGGCCATCAATTAACTAAACATTTTTTTTATTGGTCTTATGAAGTATTCTAATTTGTTGAGATTGGAATTGGTGGGTTTTTGTTAAATGTGAGCCAAAATCATCAATTAAAAGAACCTAAGACTTAAACTACTTCAGTCTGTGTGCACTGAATTTATTTAATACACGAGTTTCACAATTAGAGTTGAATTACTGAAATAAATGAACTTTTCCATGACATTCTAATTTATTGAGATGCACCTGTATATAATTTCATCTAGTTACCAAGGCAACATCTCTCATTTTTTGATTGGTTTTAAAATAACTAAACTAAATAAACTAAAACTAATAAATACAAATTAATAAAAATATATAGACCTACAAAAACACAAAACATAGTTAATAAAACCATGAAATAAAATCTAATTCAAAATTTCAACCAAAAACCTACACTATTATATCAATGATATTAAAATAACACTAATTTTTCCTTTTCTCAACGTAATGAAATTCCCACTAGTGTAACTTCAACTACATTTACGTATCACGTATTGTGATCACGTATTTTGGTGGCAATGAAATTTTAACATTTTTTATTTATTTTTTGTCTCGCTATGGCTAATTTCATTGCTAGCATTTAATGTATTCATAAATAAATTTGGCTTGAAAATGAAATTCACTTTCTCTTTTCTAAAGGCAAAATTTTATTCATCTTATTGTGAATGAGTAATCCATGCACGTTTTCACTTTGTAATTTTTAATTAAAATGTCAAAACTTGATATTCCAGTTTTCTCTGGTGACATATGCAAGACTTCTCCAATCATTTCATCCACCTAAACCCTGAATCTTTCTTACAATTGACTGCAACCTTGCATTCATATCGCCCTCAGTACAATCGGATTGGATGAATTGAACCAAGTACCTGCCGTTCATTTTTTTCTTTTCAATAATCTGTTACTCTCGGTACATCACAATACGGAAGAAGAGAGTCATCTCTACTGCTGTTACACAATGACTTTAATATGCATAAGTAAATAAAAAATTTCTAGTGTTTGCATAATTTGAGAAGATTACAGTTTGAAAATGAATTGGATATTACCGGAAATTAGATACAATATATTTATGTTTTATAGTATGTGTATTAATTTTAAATTAAAAAAGATTTTATTGTGGATTTCATAGTTTACGATTGACAGTGTGGGTCTGGCAAAAGGGTAAAACTGATGTTACGTCACTATTCTTATCTCATTTCCCTGTGAACCTGTAAGCACCCGCCGATCTTCACCTCATGACTCTTCTCCTCGACTGTAACACCTTCAAACCCTGATTAATTGACTTGTCAGCAGAGTATTTTTATCCTGTTCTCCTGTTGGCTATGGATCCACAGTCCTTCCCAGTGTCCTCTGGTGTCCTACCGAGCACTGGGTGATGCTTTGGGCCAATCAAGCCCTTCTGTCACCTAGCGGCACCATTGGAGCACCTGACTGGAGGACAGGAGTGATGGAACTTCCTGTCCTGACTGTTTGACTTGGAGCCCGAGGCTATATTAATGTTCCCCCACAGTGTGCAAAGGAACCTACAGCATGTTAAATCTGTGTGTCATTGGGAATGTAAATTTGGAATGACACTGTAGCCGGCTGCAAATTAGTACAGCTTTACTCAGAGGAAGTTCTGAAGAACCTTGCGGCAACAATACAGCTTCAATTTCACACAGTGGGGTTTAGTGAATGGTGTGGCTTGACAAACTGCACATTTACGGTTATTTACTTTGCAGATCTTTTCACCAAAGGTACATAAATATAAATGCACTGCAGGCTGACACAACCAACATGGCACTGCATAGTTAATAAAGGTATAAAGATACAGATAAAGCCCTATCCGAATTCAGAGTGGCACTTGAAATTAATACAACAAACACAGCCATAAAATTCTCTGTTATGTAACAAGTCAGTAGAGGTTTAGCCTGTAAAAGTAAAACAAATATTTTCAATAAATTAGGATTTGGTTTGAAGGCATTGTTGCTTTGCAAGCATTTGAAGTTCCCTCTGAGACTATGTACCATAATTAAGTTTGTGAGAGGTCTATTCCGCCGCACGGCAAGTTAAACTCAATTTGCCATTCTGATTGTTACCTAAACCCTCTGTGGGGTTTAGGAACAAAAACTGTAGATGATATTTGACTATTTAATTATTCCGTTTTATTAAATACACCAAACTGCCACCACATACAAGATTCAAAGTCGATGTTTCGTACTTGAAAGCAATCAAAATATGTTTCATAAGCAGTCAAGCCACTGGGAGTGTAACTAGGCTTGATGATTGGTATTAGGCCTGTGGGACTGGTATTAAATATTTAAAAGAACGTCTCACAAACACACATACTTAAAAAGCTTCGGTTTCAGCTGTAATAGGATTAACTCGAGATATCTGCTGTAAATATCGTTCATAACTTTGCTCCCAGATGACAGTCAACTGAAGTCAATAGTCCAGCAAAGCAATATATTATACAATCTTGTTTGGATGCCAAAGTTCTTGAAACAGTATTTTCTTTTGTCTTTCTGAAGAGAGAAAGTTATGCAGGTTTGGAACACCATGAAGGTGAGTAAAATGACTTTCCATTTTTGAATTTCCATTTTTGGGCGAACTATCCCTTTAGCCTTTCTGTTTAATATGAACTCGGCACCTTCTGACAGACTCTGTTCTGTGCTGACAAAGAGACCTGGCCCTGTCTGTTGGCATTTGTCCAATCATAGGGATGTATTCCTGAGGGAGATATGCGACAGGGCCTGGCCTTTTTTGGGTCACCATAACAATCATTCCAGCACTTCAGCGTGGAGACTTCAAATGTTAGTCTGAGCCATTTGGTTCACCGATTCAACAGATTTATGGGATGTATGTTTTGTCTATTTTTGCTTGAGTGTATCATGTTTACTTTGTGGAGAGAACTCTCGTCCTGCCCTCTCTTTTTTTTCACACCAGTGACCAGACTCCAATGGAGCACAGTGCAGAATCCACTCACCTCTCACTGTTACAAATAAACCACAGAGTGCAACCTACAAAGGACTGCAGAAAAACACAGAAGTATGGTGCCTGCAATGTTAAAGGTATATATTGTATATTGTACCTTGAATGCTTTGTATAAAAATGCTGTCAAATATAAATTCTATATAAATTCTATTTTTTATGATTTACAAAATATAACATTTGTGTCTAACAAGTTATATAATGCCATGTCTGAAAAGGTTTTTGTAGTGGCTTCCTTTTGGTATATAGCCATCTCCGTGTGGAAAAGTAAAATTGACGCTGCTCCAAAGCCTGTTTGATCAAGACTAGTGTTTATTGTAACAAAGGCATACATACTTGAAAATAAAACAAAACTGTGACATGAAAGATAGTTGATCTGCAGGTCAAAAAACTGTCTCCCTTCCCTCCCCCATTGCCACATCACATAAAATAATACATACAAACATTCAATTGGCACAGAATATAGAAAAGACATTATACAACAACATTAACACCTTTATGGCTCCTACATCCCGGCCCTTCAATTGACAATATTAAGGCAATTACATATACCTATATTAAGGAGCCATAAAAAGTTCATAGTACAGGTGCATCTCAAAGTTCATTTATTTCAGTAATTCAACTCAAATTGTGAAACTCGTGTATTAAATAAATTCAATGCACACAGACTGAAGTAGTTTAAGTCTTTGGTTCTTTTAATTGTTAACATGCTTGGATACAGCACTCTGTGAACAGCCAGCTTCTTTGGCAATGAATGTTTGTGGCTTACCCTCCTTGTGAAGGGTGTCAATGATTGTCTTCTATTGACAGCTGTCAGATCAGCAGTCTTCCCCGTGATTGTGTAGCCTAGTGAACCAAACTGAGAGACCATTTTGAAGGCTCAGGAAACCTTTGCAGGTGTTTTGAGTTGATTAGCTGATTGGCATGTCACCATATTCTAATTTGTTGAGATAGTGAATTGGTGGGTTTTTGTTAAATGTGAGCCAAAATCATCACAATTAAAAGAACCAAAGATTTAAACTACTTCAGTCTGTGTGCATTGAATTTATTTAATACACGAGTTTCACAATTTGAGTTGAATTACTGAAATAAATGAACTTATCCACGACATTCTAATTTATTGAGATGCACCTGTACAATGTCCCCTTAAAGGGCTAGTTCACCCAAAAATGAAAATTCTGTCATTAATTACTCACCCTCATGTTGTTCCAAACCCGTAAGACCTCTGTTCATCTTCGGAACACAAATTAAGATGTTTTTGATGCATTCTGACAGCTCTCTGACCCTCCCATAGACAGCAAGGGTACTACCACGATCAACGTCCAGAAACGTAGCAAGGAGATCGGTAAAATAAACCATGTGACATCAGGCGTTCAGCCGTAATATTACGAAGCTAGGAGAATACTTTTTGTGCACAAAAGAAAAGAAAATAACGACTTTATTCAACAATTCGTCTCCCCCGCGTCACCCTAGTGCCATTTTGGAGAGTATCCACTGAACGCAAACAGCGTATGTTGTTCTATGTCAGCCACACAATCTCTCTTTTGAGCATCCTGTCAACCTGAGAAGCAAGGACGGCAGCCGTCAACTCGAGCCTAGGGATAGTTACAGGCTTTAATGGGGCAACTCTGGCATTGCCCAATACAAAGGCAACATGAACAGCATCACTGATGTTAGTAAGTCACAAATAGCTAGCTATACCATACCCTGCCTCGCTAGCATCACTAAAGTGATGTAGCTGGGCTGCTTGTATTTTTCCATAATTTGATGGTTTGAAACATCTGTGAATGCTTAGGTTGTTTAGTTTGTCCAAACCCTCAAGCCATTTCTCCCAGTGTTTCATTAACCCATCTGGAATCTTATTATCCCAGCCACAGTTGACTTGGCAGAGTTCCTGTTGTATTCTCTTTGCAGGGAGAATCAATGGGGCAAGAAACCCAATCGGATCATAGATAGAGTTCACAGTGGAAAGAATAGTCCTCCTGGTGGGCTGTTGCTCCTTTAAGTTAATCTTAAAGGGGTCATATGATGCTTTTTAAAGCTCATTATTTTGTGTATTTGATGTAACAGAATATGTTGACATGCTTTAATGTTCAAAAAACACTTTATTTTTCAAATACTGTACATTATTGTAGGTCCTCTATGCCCCTCCTCTCTCAAACGCTTCGTTTTCTACAAAGTCCCTCCTTCCGACAAGCGCAGTCTGCTCTGATTGGCCAGCTGACCCAGTGCATTGTGATTGGCTGAACTCCGCAAGCACTCGTTGGAAATGTAACGCCCCTTACCATAAATCGCGAGCTTCATCTTTCAAAATAAATGTAAAGACAGAACCCGAAAGGGGAACAGAGTCGCGTGACAGACACAGTGATGAAGCTGGTATGTGTCTGCAGTACACAAGCCATGGTTAAGACAGCTGACTCCACTGTGATGTGACCCTCTCTCTCTCTCTCTCTCGCTAGCGCACACACACACGATGCACAAAACTCCACATATGAACAGTCAATAGCAAATACTTATACTAATAATAAAACAGTAGCTGATTCAGAAGCGCCAGATTGCCATCGCAAAGTCAGAATTACCTCATCTCCTAGGTTCACGAAACGGTCGTCCATAAAATGCATTGCTGTTCTGTTGTAAGTAATCTTAAAGATTCCTAAATGCATCTACTTTCGGAAGGCCAAATAAAGTGCTTTTGTTTTCGCCTAGAAACACACAGCGTCTCCCTGACATGGCTGCTTCAACACTAACTGCGGTTAATGAAACCACGCCTTCTTTCTTTGCGTGCACATTTGGGCGGCATTATGCAAATATTTCCACATAGTGAGGTAGATATGTGATCCAACTCCTTAACTTCTTTGGCTTTCTCCTCATCTGGAATAGAAGCTAAAACAGAATGACTGTTACTCGTCCATTTTGTTAGTCTGACTCCACCCATGGCACAGACAGCTCTTAAATCTTGAATTAGGGAAATGGCCGCATCCTCATCGGGTAAGGAAGTAAAGCAGTCATCAACATAGAAATTCCTTCGAATGTTATTAAGAACCTGCTTACAGACTCTACCCTCATTGCCCTCTGCTGTTTTCTTGAGTGCATAATTCGCACAACTAGGTGAAGAGACAGCACCAAAGAGGTGCACCAACATCCGATGCTCTGCCAAAGGTTGACTGATGTCACTTTTAAGCCTCCACAAGAATCGCAAGAAGTCAACATCCTTGTGTGCAACTTTAACCTGATGAAACATTCCTTCGATATCTGCCATGACTGCCACAGGTTTCTGACGGAATCGAAGGATAACTCCAAGCAGGCTGTTTGAAAGGTCAGGACCCTGGAGAAGCTCATAATCATAATTCAGCTGGCTTACGAGAAGCTCATCCAAACTGGAAATTTAAATTCTGTTGCAGAACACCTTTAGTCGTTCATTTTTACGTATAGATGGGTTTCTGCCCAATGGGCCATTAATAAGCCATCCTTATTGTGTCAAGACTGCATAGGGTCCATCTCCCTGACTATTAATGACCCTCCATGGCTCTATACTGTAAGCTTTGGCGCATTAACTCCTATCAACAGATCGACTTCCACATCAATGGTGTTCAAACAGACCTCATTAAGATACGGCCAGTGCCGAATATCCTCTTCAGTAGGAATGTTCTCTTTGCCAACTGGTATACGAGCTTGAGTGAAAACCTCCGGGAGGGACAAGAAGTTATTGCTATTAAGGTTGCTCAATTCTAACCAATCTAATTTATATGTACATATTGGTCTCTCTTGCCCCATTGTCCTGAGTAAAACTTCTGTTCTCCTTCCTCTCACATGTAACCTTTCCATTAGGTTTTCTGTGCAGAACGTAGCAGAGCTTCTGGGATCAAGAAAGGCATAGGTTTGCATTAAGTTACTTCCATTGCAAGCCTTGACCTTTACTGGTACAATTGCAAGTTTGTAGTCGAAGGAACCGACCTGCTCTGTTGACACCATAGCCATTGTAATAGGGTTACCGTTGTCCTTTAGAATAGCCTCATTGCCATCCTTCCTATTCTGGGAAATGTGTTGCTCTTTAGGGGGCATGTTTTCAACATGGAGAATCGTTGGATGCCTTTTGTGACAAATCTTGCAAGCCAGACGTTTCCAACATACTTTGCTCATGTGTCCTTTTAGAAGACATGCAAAGCATAGTTCTTTACCCTTTAGGAAATCCACCCTCTTTTAATGAGATTTTAAAGCTATCTGACGACATGATTCCAATGCATGATTACCAAAACAGAACAAACAGGGGGATTGTAATGCAACATTTGTAGTCTCTGCACTCTTTGATTCTTTCGTACTGGATATCAGTGAGGATACAGAAGTAGCAAAGCTTTTCTTACTGCCAGATTTCAGGGGACAAAATTCAGTCTTTACCTTAATGCTCTTTGTTGTAGAAGTAAGTTCTTGAATATTGCCAATGATAGGATCTTGCAGTATTTTTGCCTGCCTTTCAATGAAAGCAACCACACCCTGGAATTTAGCTCTACTGTGTGTTCTTTCTAGAATGTCACATGCAGTATTTCTCCACTTTTCACATAAATTATATGGAAGCTTGGATATTATTTGCTTAAGGTTGGAAGGAAAGTCAAGATTAAACATGTTAGGGAGGTCTTCAGCAGCATTACAACAACCTCTCAGATAAAGTGCATAAGCACGAAGAGCCTTTCCATCATCAGCCTTGATATTACTCCAACTTAAGCTGGCTGCACACTAGACAATTTTCAAATCTTAAAAGATTTTAAAACCATTGGAGACCACAGACATGAAGACAGTTCAACCGATTTTTAGCCTTATAATCCTTTGAATGCGCACACTAGATGATTAGACCAGACCACGAGACCACACACTTGATGATTGTAGGAAAGATTTCACAGTGACACAAGATCTCATGGACACTCGTGAGATCAAACATGACTAGAGAAGAAAAACAAATAGAGGACAATCGATGTTGTCAGCTGGCTCTCCCAGCACGCGTTCTGTTGTACAGTGAAAAACAAAGTATAGAAAAGAATATGGGTGATGTTCTCTGCTTTCATGGCATGTTTGTGGCTGCCGAGCTTCAGCTATAGAAGCACGCAACATCCGGTAGGTGACACTTGCTCACTCTCATTGGCTACCGCAGGTATCACATCAGAGGCAGCCTGATCAAGAGTCGTACATATCAAACATGCTTGATATTTACGATTTGAGTTCGACGATGCTCCGTCTCGATCAGGAGCAGTTAAATAATCGCAATGACACCACACAATAGAGGATTTTTTGGACAAAAAAAAATTGCTTGCGACAAGCTGCGAATCGGGCCACACCCCCGATCATTCATGGGTGCAAATCGGGCTTAAAATCGGCCTTAAAATCCTCTAGTGTGCGGCCAGCCTTAGGGCCTTCTCCTAGGGCACTTGTGATCTTTACTTCATCACCAAAATGAAGTTTCAGAAGCTTCTTAGCTTCAGCATAACCCCTTCTAGCGTCCATGTGCAAGCAGCTTCGGACAAGTTCCCTTGACTGGCCGGAAGTGAACTGTTCCAGATAGTAAAGTCTATCCCTGCTGTTGTCCGTTTTATCTTCAATGATTTTATCATTCTGCCTCTGCACCACATTTGAAAGATTCATACTTGTAGGTCCAACATCTGTATAACTGGCAGATGGATTTTGAATTTGCATAGCATACTTTATAGCTGTGTCATCAACTTTGTACTTCCTTTGTGCAACTTGATCGGGTTTTTGAGGTTGAAGCATCCTCAAAGTTTTTAGGATAGCTCCAAGTTGAACAAACTCAAAAGATGTTGAAGTTCCTGATGGTGTTTGATCATGAATTGCTGTCTGCTTAGAATTCTCAGCACCATACTTTTCAAGATACTATTTCATTTCACCCTTAAGTTCATAATGCTGCGTACACACTAAAAGATTTTAAAAATCTTATAAGATCTTCAAAATGTGAGAGACTACAAAGATGAGGGGGAAAAATCCTAGATTTAACTGTTTTGCTCCTATAGTGTGTGGTGTTACTCCCCACACATCAGGATTTATTCATGATCAGGGCGCTTTCGACGTTCTTCCGAGCAGAATCAGTCACTCTTAACACACTTCATACCACATGAAAATCTGATAAGATAATCTTTAGAACCACCAAGATAATCGGGACATTACCTAGGATTGTCGGAAGGGGAGAAATCGGCCCAAAATCAGCCAGATTATCTTGTGGTGTGTACCCAGCATAAGACTGATGAGAATTGACAGAACAATCATGCAGATTTGGGCTTGCAGTTGTTTCAAAGTCTTCTAAAACCTTCAGTTTGCAGCTAGGTCACATTCCAAATTGGCTGATTCAAGTCTCTTGTTCAAATCAGTCTTTTCCATTTCAAGGGTGTTTTTTAAACATTAAAGCATGTCAACATATTCTGTTACACCAAATAATGATCTTTAAAATAGCATCATATGACCCCTTTAATGCAGCTTTGAGTGATTTCCTATGAATGAAACCAGTCAATACGTTCATTTTCTCTGATATCATCAGGTAGTTGCTCTTGCACAAGCTTATGAGCAATCTTGAATTCATTAAGTGCCACAAAAAATGTCTCCACACCTTTTTTTATTGATTCCAAATCCTCACCAGCAGCAAGCAATGCTTTCGCTTCATTCATCCTACGTGGGTAACACACATAACTAATCTAAACAAACAAACAAATAAACATACACTCACGCGTACATGGGGAAAGGGCAAATTAGACTTGATGGATGAAACCATCAGGAAAACCAAAGAATGAAGCTATGAAAAGAGTCAGTTAACCACCTGAGTGAAACCATCAAAGTTAAGAGTCAACCACACCTACCTAAAATGGCTAATTCTAACACGCCCCCACATGTCTACGTCACTATGTGGAAATATTAGCATAATGCCGCCCAAATGTGCACGCAAAGAAAAAAGGCATGGTTTCAGGAACAGCAGTAGTGTTGATACAGCCATGTCAGGGAGACTCTGTGTGATTCAGTGCGAAAGCAAAAGCACTTTATTTGGGAATAAATAAACTTCCGGAAGTAGATGCAATTAGGAATCATTGGTTAAGATTTATTTACAACAGAACAGCACAACCCAGATGTTCGAATTTGTGCAATGCATTTTATGGAAGACAGTTTTTTGAACCTAAAAGAGTACAAGGCTGGTTGTGCATAAAGGCTATTTCTAAAAAAAAAATTAAAAAAAGGGTAAATTCCGACTTTGCTATGACAATCTGGCACTTCCCTTGAACAAGCGTCCGGATGCAGTCTCAGATGAAAGTCTTGATGGTTTGGAGGTTCGGTGGTGTAGGAGTTGCGATCACGTTCTTCCGGGTTTGAAGAGTGATGAACTCCAAAAATATGTTATTCTGACTCTGTCGTGGTCGGGAGTGTTTTTTCCCAGATGAAGGTAATGAAGAGCTAAGAGAGACATCGGGTGAGATCCAAGGATCGTTGGTGAATGTAAAGACAAGGCCGAAGCTGGCCGCAGACTAAGGGGTTGCAGAAGATTTCTTAGCTCTGGTTTGGAGGTTCGGTGGTGTAGGAGTCATGATCACCTTCTTTCGGGTTTGAAGAGTGATGAACTCCAAAGATGTTCTGACTCGATGGTGATTGAGAGTTTCTTCCCAGTGGAAAGTGAAAAAGAGCTAAGAGAGACATCAGCTGAGATCCTAAGATCTTTGGTGAATGTAAAGTCAAGGCCAAGGCCTGGTCAGACTTAAGGGTTGCAGAAGAGTTTCTAGCTCACATCCTCATCTTCTCAGAAACTAACAAAACCACAGACTGAAAGGCTATATGTTGGAGCCCACCAGGCATGCCCGCACCGGCTCAGGCTCTCCATACGGACAGCAATCAGAAGATTTAGCAGAAGACCTAGGGCGGAACTGTGCGTGAGCCCTTTAAAGTCTGAGAAGATTCACGCCTCTCAGGATAGGCTTGTCCAATGAAACTGGCTGAATTTCCAAGCGGGAGGTTGGAAATACTTGGGGGTTTTATGACCCTTTGTCTGAGAGCATGGTAATTTGCATATGGAACTGGTTTGGATGTTGATATGCAAACTATTAAAGATTCTTAGAACACTAATATGTTGCATAGGTATCCAGTATCCACATATTATGTGCACTCTCGTTTAGAGCATCAGAAAACGAATTCATAAATACTAAACATGGTATAGGTAAGATTACATGAACGAGTGGTTCTATCATAAGCATGCAGAAAACAGTATACAATACAAAACACAATATACAAGAACAGTAACAACATACACAATGACCTGAAGGTTATGTGTGTTCATTCAAAGAAAGGTTTTCCTATGAATTAATTAGAGAAGAGTCCATTTTTATGGGCATTATGTTTTTCCTATGGTTGAAAGATGGATAAAATGTATCTGGTCTGGCTGAGGGGTCCTGGTTGCCATGGTAACCAGGGGCCTGGGGTCGTTCCCAGACATGCTGGCACCTAGTATGTTTATTGGGTGAAGGGTCTGTGATTATTTGTTAATCTAATGAATAATTGATTTGTTAAATCTAATGAACAAATGTGTGTCTGATTGGTTCAAATGCTACAGAAGACTTTAAATGAAAGTCTAGCTTTGTGTGAAAAACAGTCTAGTTATTCACTGAAAATCTTTTATACATTTATTCCTAACACAAAAATTTTGGCTTCAGAATGTGCAGTTCAGTGCATGAGTCGTATGGATCACTTGAAAGGAACTTTTGACAGGCCTAGTCTTCATTCTCTTTATATAACACAATGCATTGTTATATTGAAAACAGTAGTCAGAATTTTCTACAGAAATTCATATTTTATGTTCCATGGAAGAAAACAGCTTAAGGGTGAATAAATGTGTAAATGTTGACCGAATTATTATGTGAATTATTAAACAAATGGTATTTTAGTATTAAGATTAGGCTTAGACTCTTTTTAGGCTTAGAAATTTTGAATGAAGTCTGACCACTGAAAGCTAAGCAAAAGTTAACATGGATGTAGAATGGCACACAGGTCTTTGCTTTACACCGATTTCTCTGTGCACACCGCTCTCGAGGGAGAGGGATTGATCAGCCTCTCCGCATGGAAAGACTGTCGAACTGACAGGAAGGCCTGTCTCACAGCTGGCCCGACAAAAGCAAAGACAGTGTGTGAGAGCGCACAGCTGTGCTTAGAGATGCATTCCTGCCTAATTAAAACAGGTAGGCCTTTTTTCAGATTCACACCCGCTTTCTGCAGCGGTCCCATGATGCCATCTGTCAAACACTCATGACTCTATCACACTGCTGGCTGAGAGTGTGTAGTTTCTCTAATCAGTCTGAGCTTCTCAAAAGGGTCTGGCTGCAGACTTGCGCTTGCACTCTCAGACTTGCATTCTCAGACTTATACTCTTATACACTTGCACTTCCGCTAGCGATGTCACTTGCAGTCTTTATTTCTTTATTTTGTTCTATTTATTTATTCTTTTTGTTTGACTCTCTCAACATTTTACAACAGTAGCCAGGTGGTGAAGACAAGAAAAAAGAAACTAACTTGCAATGTAACTTGCAATCGCCACTTGCACTCTCCGATACCTGCGACGTCACTTGCAATCGACACAAATCGTGCGTGTTGCCAATGGCGACAAGAAGCTGTGGTGGTGATTAAACGATTAAAACTAATATTGTACCATAACGTACAATATTAACGTAATATTGCACAACCGTCCCTCGCAGTTCATCATGACAGACTCACATCGCATCCTTAAGATATGCTTCCAATCTTGCACGTGCACAATGGGCAGATGTATTAAACAGTCTCCCATTCATCCTCCCTCTGAAGATCCACATGCATGCAAAAAGCCGAAAGCATGCACGCCGTTACTGATTGCACGCGGTTATGCGTGCTTAGCATATTTTGCCCAGGACGCCATTGTGACAGAGTGCAGCTGAGAAATGTGCAGGGATTCATGATGAAGAGGGCAGTGATGTGTTAGCAGAACAGAACTGCTGAGTCTGGACTCAAACACAATGGCACACGTGGGGCTGTAGATGTGGAGCATATGAAAGCTTTAAATGTTAGCATGCTTCACTGGAAAACTAGACTAAACCTGCCAGAGGGAATCAATGAGATACACTGATGCAAGACTTTGGCCGCTATCATTAACAAAGAAATGCATCAGTCTAATTAACTGCAAAAAAAAATCTTCATTAAATGTTAATTATGCTCACTGTTAGTTTTAGGACTGATCGGTTGTCGGATGATTCAGTGTCTGGCTGTGTTCCAAAACCTAGTGAGATGGCTTGGTATCTACTGCTAACACAGTAATTCAGTTTATTTATTTTGGGGTATGAAAGTGTATACTTTACAGTGCATGTGACGTAAATGTCATCATCAGTTAGTTTTTTCCCAAATATACTACTATGTTCAGAAATGGTTAAATGAGTACAAAGACATTTTTTATTGGTCATAACCTAAGACCCATAAATAGCACAAAAAATACACAAGGATGAAACTTTCTAGTAGGGTGACCAAATCTGCTCTTTTTCCCGGAGACGTCCTGACCAGGATTACTATATTGCCTAAAATATACATCAAAGTACCAACAGAACAGATGACTCCTTATGCTTCTGAATCGCTCTTGCTGTACTTTGATGTCAGTGTTGCTTCAAGTCGAACACACCTAATATGTATGCGTATTTGCAGCGCTTTGACCATTCTCCATAGATCCCACCTTCTCACATGCCACGATTGGTCGTTCATGTACAATGCCTTCATGTTATTGGTCCAAATACTTTTCGATCATTACCTTCAGCAAGTATGAAAACAGGAAAACAAAGCCAAAGCCTGGATATTTTAGGCAATATACAAATCCTGGCCAGGACATGTCTGGGAAAAAGAGGACGTATGGTCACCATATTTCTAGCACACATGTCACGTGCATGTGTTTGCGTATGCTATCAAATATACTTTGAAAGGATATGCATTTGGCTGTATGCATGTCAAAGCTGAAGTATACATTAGACTCAATGCAACATTCTAAGTGAGACTGGACATCTTGATTGATTTGGAACGCTGTACATACGTAGCAACTCTACACACCACATAATAGCGCTGCATACAGGACACTCACATTTGATTCAGACAGCTTTTGATGTTAGTATGATGCTAAGCTAATGACACAATCAAATACCAGTTTGTATATGCTTTTATTTCTCTTTTATTTCCAGCCATTTTGGAAATATTTTTGATAGTTTGTTTTTGTATTTATTACTTAGATCAGTGTTTCTCAACCCTGGTCCTGAGCACCCCCCAACACTGCACATTTTGTATGTCTCCCTTATCTGACACCCATTTCAGGTCCTGGAGTTTCTTTTAATGAGCTAATGAGTTGAATCAGGTGTGTTTGATTAGGGAGACACACAAAATGTGCAGTGCTGGGGGGCGCCCAGGACCAGGGTTGAGAAACACTGACTTAGATGAATAATTTTGTGAACTTAAACTTAATGAAATATTTCCTACAGGATCTTAAACATCACAGAACAGCAATATTCTATGATTCGAGTGGATTGAAAATAAACATTCCGACAATGTCTGCTATCCTGTCTCCAAAATCTGAGGTAACTCAAAAAATCCTGAGGGAACTATGAAATTAATTATGATTTATTTTTCATTTATCTTAGTTTTTTTCCCCCACTCCAATATAAATGCTAAGAAAAGATGTCATAGCTGGTTAATGCTACAAAAGGGAAGGGTGGAGTCCAAAACTTGGGAGTGAAATGGAAGCTGACGCAGTTGTGACATTTGGGTTTTTACATAAGATTCATGTACGTTAGAGTTTAACTGGGTATTGAACAGTGAGCAACATTGTAGTGAGCAAGTCAGTTGAAGTTGGACAGTTTTAACAGCACTGACATAAAAAATGACAACCATTTGCCTCCATTAAGTAACAAAGTACCTGAATTAGTTATGTGACTGTGGTCCGTATGAGATTGCTGCAAGATTTGATTTATCTGTTCTGCAACTCCTTCCCAGGAAAGAAATAAGTAGACAGCAGCAAAAGAAGAGGAGAAGAGAAAACGGCAGAGACCGAAAGAAAAATGGAGGGGAGGGGACCAACAGAACTAAACAGCATTACAGGACTAAATTAATTTTAAGCAACTCAGAGAAAAAAAAAAATTGCAGTCGACTGACAAGGGTTTTTCAATGGCCGATGCCATTATTGCCAACACATGGAAGACCATGATTAGCTGTCACACAAGAGCAGCTGCAATTTGTTGACCAAATCAATGGTTTGATATTTTTGTCTTACCATGTTTGTACATTTTGTGAATGATTTTGTATTTTGTGTCAATTTTGCATGAACGGCTAAAATCCCATTTATTGGTTCTATTGTAACAACTTGCTCTACTATTGCTACATTTGTGCAGACATTCACAAGAGTCATGTAACGTTCTAGTGAATATTTAAGCAAGTTCATTGTTGTCTTCTACCTCAAATGAGGACAATCATTCTTTGTAAAGTTCTCATCGTTCTCTATTTAGAGTCTGATGAAGCTGGAGTGATATATGTTGAACACATGCCCTACTTTCTTGCATACACATGTTTATTTTTGGTTTAAAACCTATCATTAATGTGTGTTTCATGACTCCAGTGTGTAGTCTGCATCCCTGACCTACAAGTGACCCTTCTTCACTCACCTTGTGTTACTAAACCTTTGAAGTCCAGTAGGCTCTCATTACAGACACAGAATCACTGCTCTCGACTCTGATTGACTGACAGTGTGGAAATACCTTGCAGTCACTTTTAGCTACAAGGCTTTTAGAGGACAATGTATGTGTGTACATACTGTATATGTGAGTGTGTGAGAACTGCAAGGCTGTCACACTCCCCTCTCATTTTTTTCCTCAGGTCAAGAGAGCTGGCTGTCATCCATCCAAAAGAAAGCCTAAGATATAAAGTGAATGAGCTGTGAAAACCCCTTCAAAGATGCACTCAACAGCAGGAGGCTAATTTTGGTAACAGTTATAATACAGGCTCATTACCTTCCCGTCAGTCAGCTTGAAAAAAGCCTGTGTGCCCTGTTTCAGGTGCTCAAACAGAAGCCTGACATCCATCTGACATGCAAATATTAAAACTGATCAAATACTTCCACGCTGGGAATAATGATTTAGACTCAATAGCTGATAAAATCTCAGATCAGTTGCTTTCTGACCGGCGTGATGGCTTTTACAAAGACGTCTCCCAGTGGTGATATAACTGTTTGTGGGTTTTAAAATAGCACCATCTGACAAACAGGAAGTGTGGATCTGCAAGAAGAACAGAATCTTGACTTACACGTCACAGCTTGGTTTTAGCCTTTTTGCACCTTTCTGGCAATCTCGTTTCCAAATATAGTAGTATATTGTCCACTTTTCAACCTGTTTTAGGAATATATTGAAGCTTTATTGCATTGCTGTCCTAAAATTTAGATTGACGAACCTTCAGACTTAAAGTCTGCCTAATCTCCCCCAAAAGACCTTGGAATGGCTTGATCCACTTTCTCTGAGGACCATCCAGTTTGAGAATCTCAGTCGGCTTCTGTTCCAGAGTTTTTTTTTTGTTCTGGATTGAACAGTTGTGACCTTTTCAAGAGATGAACTGAGAAAGAATCAGATCTGTATAAAACAGCTATGTTTTTACATATTGCAATGCAGAAATTGTATTTTAGCAGTTTGGCTTTTGCGTGTGAAAAGGTTTTTATTTATTTATTTTTTGAAAGATATAATGCTAATATAATAACAATAATATTCAGTGAATATGTACATTTATCCAAATTAAAGCAAAGACTTTTATGTAACAAAATGTTCTATTCATCAAAAAATCCTTAAAACGATTACTAGTTTCCACAAAAATATTAAACAGCACAAAAATAAGAAATAATTATAAGAAAATATAAAAAGAACATAAGTTTCTTAATAAGAAATGTTTCTTGAGCACCAAAGCAACATATTAGAATTCTAAAGGACGATGTGGCACTGAGGACTGGAGTAATAGCTGTTGAAAATTTAGATTTGCCACACAGGAATAAATTACATTCTATATTAAAATAGAAAAAAAGTTATTTTAAATTGTAATAATATTTCTCAATATTGCTGTTTTTATATTTTTTATAAAAAAATGCAGCCTTGGTGAGACCTTTTTCAAAAAACATAAAAAAAGAGTACAGACCACATATAATAATATAATTTCAATCACCCCTAACATGGATTGTACTATTGAAGTGAGAATTACAAGTGAGAAACTTGCAGTTGAGCATTTTTATGCATACTCAAGGTGTTCAAAATGCATGCATTAAAATGGTATAAAACATTAAATTTTTATAACTTATTGTATTACCAACTGGTAACCAAATGCACCTAACTACATGAATCTACTGGTCAAATATTTTGCTGTGATCCATGACAAAAATCAACACCATTTGAGTTATAGCAGTATGAGATGGTCATATGTAATGCAGATCTTCAGGAGTACACTTCAGTAATACAAGGGCTCTGAGGAGTTTAAAGTTGTGGGAGAACTGAAAAGACCCTCAAAAGACCATAGGCGATATTACTGAAGGGGGAAGGCTCATCATCAGAGACATCAGCATAGAGATCAACAGAAGATCACCCTGCCCTAGTGGCACAAGGAATACAGAACACGCATACAAACACAAACAAGCACACTTCTACACCATTGATATGTTACAGGTCTGTCTGTACCGCCACAATTAAATTAGGCCTTGAACAGTTTCCCATGCTGCGTCCCTTAGGCAGAAATACATAACCGCACACAAACAGTCTGGAAAACCTCCTAACGAGAGCCCCTAGAGATGTCAGAGGCACTAAGACACAGACGCATACATATAAATATGAATGTACCCAAAAACGCCCTGGTAGACACACATGCTGTCGTGCTAATGCAGTGTGCTGGCTGTCTCTCATTTGCTTCTTTATTCAGTCTCTAGGCCTGACACACAGACACTCAGGCCAGTCTCACTTTATTATCTGGCCTTCATAAAAAATGTGCGTGTGTGTTTGAGGTGTGTCGAGGTGACAGGTTAGGCAGCTCTTGACATCTTCTGAGGTTCTACACCCTTGGAAATTGACGAACAGATCCTGTCACATATCACCCACCCTCAGATGAGACCCTCACCCCCTTTCCACCAAATTTGCGCTCATACCAGAACCAGTCAGGGGAAGTACAAAGTGCAAATGCAAATTTTTTTTTTGAAAGAAGTCTTTAGTGCTCATGAAAACTGCATTTATTTAATCAAAAATGCAGTAAAAACAAATAATAACATTGTGAATCATAATCATAATCATAATATTAATACAAAATACAATTATTTTTTTATATTTTAATATATTTTAAAATGTAATTTATTGCCTTGATGGAAAAGCTGAATTTTCAGCATCCATCACTCCAGACTTCAGTGTCACATGATCCTTCAGAAGTCATTCTAATATACTGATTTGTAATATACTGAACAGAAAACAATTCTTTTGAATTGTACTAATATTTAATATTACACAATATTAGTTTTTTATTTTTATTTTTTTATTTTTATCAAATAAATGCAGCCTTGGTGAGGATAAAAGTCTTCTTTCAAAAACATTAAAATTTTTACATAAAAATAATATTTAAACAATAATTATTTAAAGAAATATCAATAACCATACAATAATAACCTAATATAATAATAATCATTTAAAATAAATTTGTATTTAAAATATTCTCTGACCCCTCATTTCCCTTCCCCCATCTCTTTCTCCTGTACTTCCCCGTTCTCTCTCTTTCTGCTAATCCACACACATCCTCCATCCCAATTTATGGGGTTTGATGTCTTCAAATAAGGCTTGATAAAAAGGTCTGAGCATAGCAAAGGGAGCAGCCTGTAGCTATTACCTTTGTCTGGTTCTCTTTGCAGATTCACCCACTGCCTCAGGAAGGACCGCTGTGCTTTAATGAGGATTATGGGCCGCGCAAAGTTCAGACAGAACAATTCTACCGTCTCCCATTACTACAAAACATGAGACCGGGTCCAAATCTACACCTCTGTGGGTTTACATGTGAACTTAGTGTTTTGTAATTTAAGATTAATCATTGATGTGACCATATGCAATGGACCGATTAAATAGATAATTCACTAGAAAAGTAACATTTAATATAAACTATAGCAAAACTATGGGTTATAGGTTATAGAATTTATCACCTTATTGCTTCTGGCTGGCTGCAGATGGGCTTTGTAGATTAACCAGGGCTCCTGACTGTGACTAAAAGGATCAAAATAATAAATGTGCGACAATAATTGTAAATGTGATCAATTTGATCACAGTCAGGAAAACTTTTTATGTGGTTTTGTTAGAGACACTCTACGTTTGAGTGTGAGCTAGTGTTTCCTGTTAGCAACAACAAACACGGCGAGAGATGTGACGCCCGATTCGCGAGAATGTTCTTTAAATGAGTCAGTCAAAAAGAAGAGCTGGTTAGTGGTCAGTGGATCAGAGCTTTAACTCTGAGAACTCTGAGTTCAACTGACTCTGAACTGCAAGTCTTTTTAACTGTTATTGTGAATAGGTTTGAGAGATGTAAATAAATTGAATTAATCATTTAGATTTTTGTTTGGTCATAATAGTTTTGGTCATAATAAATAGTAATAAATAAATCTACAAAAATTCTTATTTGGCTGTTTACAGGTGTGCATTTCTGGGCAATATTGTGAAGCCTAAGTATCTCAATGAAATGTACTTCAACCAATAGAATGGAATTTTTGCCTATAACGCAGAAAAGGTTGATACAAATCCACCTTTGCTTCTTTGTCATATTCTGTTCTGCCTAGAAAGAAAAAAAATGGCTGCAATTCTCTGTGTTTGACCTGTCTCTTCTGTTGACGTGCGAGATGAAGAGATGCGGTATTGAAGTGTCTGTAGTGTGTGACTCAGACTGAGGGTCCATCTGAAGGGTATGACAGTGTCATGATAGAACTAATCAGCAGACACTGGAGCGACCCATTTGTTTCTCTGTGAAATACGCATTCTGCTAATTGTTTATAGTCGTTAATCAAATTAGTGCACTGCTAACATCAGAGGGAAGAGGAGAATGTGCATGTGTATAATCAGGAAATATTACTCAGTCATTTTCACAGTTTTACATAAAAGGGACAAATTCAACAATCAATCCAATCATATAGCATATAGCTTCCAAGCAATGATAAAGACAGTTAATAATGCCGTCAGTTTTACCATATCAGTTCGAGCCCGAGTCAGATAAATCTGAAAATGCAGATGATCAAGATGATCTTCTGGACTATTGTGATGCTTTTATCAGATGTTTGAGTGCTCATTCTGACAGCACCCATTCACCGCAGAGGATCCATTGGTGAGCAAGTGATGTAATGCTACTGTATTTCTCCAAATCTGTTCCGATAAAGAAACAAACTCATCTACATCTTAAATGGCCTTAGGATAAGTACATTTTCAGCTAATTTTCATTTTGGGACGAACTTTTCCTTTATTGGTAATTTTCTTCAAGATTGAGTCTGGAGAAAGAATCTGATGCATTCACATTTATTTAGTGACAGATAATCATTAAAGAGGTCTCCTTTTTCTTTAGTGTCTTGTGTATCTGCATGTAGGGAAGTTGTGGCCTAATGGTTAGAGAGTCGGCCTCGTAACGCAAAGGTTGCGGGTTCGATTCTCGTACCGGCAGGGATTGTAGGTGGGGGGAGTGAATGTACAGTGCTCTCTCTCCCACCTTCAATACCATGACTGTGGTGCCCTTGAGCAAAGGAAATATTACTCAGTCATTTTCACAGTTTTACATAAAAGGGACAAATTCAACAATCAATCCAATCATATAGCATATAGCTTCCAAGCAATGATAAAGACAGTTAATAATGCCGTCAGTTTTACCATATCAGTTCGAGCCCGAGTCAGATAAATCTGAAAATGCAGATGATCAAGATGATCTTCTGGACTATTGTGATGCTTTTATCAGATGTTTGAGTGCTCATTCTGACAGCACCCATTCACCGCAGAGGATCCATTGGTGAGCAAGTGATGTAATGCTACTGTATTTCTCCAAATCTGTTCCGATAAAGAAACAAACTCATCTACATCTTAAATGGCCTTAGGATAAGTACATTTTCAGCTAATTTTCATTTTGGGACGAACTTTTCCTTTATTGGTAATTTTCTTCAAGATTGAGTCTGGAGAAAGAATCTGATGCATTCACATTTATTTAGTGACAGATAATCATTAAAGAGGTCTCCTTTTTCTTTAGTGTCTTGTGTATCTGCATGTAGGGAAGTTGTGGCCTAATGGTTAGAGAGTCGGCCTCGTAACGCAAAGGTTGCGGGTTCGATTCTCGTACCGGCAGGGATTGTAGGTGGGGGGAGTGAATGTACAGTGCTCTCTCTCCCACCTTCAATACCATGACTGTGGTGCCCTTGAGCAAGGCACCGAACCCCCAACTGCTCCCCGGGCGCCGCGGCAAAAATGGTTGCCCACTGCTCCGGGTGTGTGTTCACAGTGTGTGTGCACTTTGGATGGGTTAAATGCAGAGCACTAATTCCAAGTATGGGTCACCATACTTGGCCACATGTCACGTCACTTTCACTTTCATCTGTTTGTGCATGTATAAGATCTGCAAAATCACAAAGCTCAAAGTCTCCCACAAAAGGATTTTTTATGTCTAAAAGAGAAAACTAATCCAGACCAGTGTTGCCAGATTGAGTGAACAATTTCCAGCCCAAAAACTCACCAAAACCCACCCACTCCAACAAAAAAAAAACGCCCCAAAACTTTAACTGTCAAAATAATGTAACAGAATGTTATTGCCATGGACCAGTCTGACTGACCACGTCAATCAAGGTTGATAAGGACAATTTTTAACTCCTTAAAAAATAATGATGACAAAATAATATAAAAACATAAATTTACCAGGAAAACAGATCATATCATGGCAAATACATTAAAGAGAATTTAGGAATTTAAAATACATTAAGGTAATTTAAGATATAGATGAGTTTGTTTCTTTATCGGAACAGATTTGGAGAAATTTAGCATTATATCACTTGCTCACCAATGGACCATCTGCAGTGAATGGGTGCCGTCAGAATGAGAGCCCAAACATCTGATAAAAACATCACAATAATCCAGAAGTTTATTAAGCGTTTTACTTTAAACCATTTCTGTCCTTGTTCTAAGAGTAAAATGCTCAAAATGTACCTTATTCTTGTCTGAGACTGTGTCTTTCTCTGACTCGGTTGCTTAAACTGCGCCCATGTTTGAAGTGAGTGTATTTTGAGATTTGAGTGGTTCTCCGTTTCAAACCAGACATCACACAGTCCTGCCCTGAGGAAAACTAACAAAGCAACTGCCAAGACAACAGACTTTTCAGATACACACACAAACATGCACAACAAATAAAAACAAACAATACCCTCATGCATATACCTCACACTCAAAGAGGTCAAGAAAGAGGAGTAACAGATACTAACAGTGAGGGTAATGGCAATTTTATTTGAGCATTGAGAGGGAACGTCTCATCTTGGTTTTTATGCATAAATATTAAATTCAAAGTGTTTAGTGTTCACACTAACAAAACAACAACAACAACAACAAAAATCTTCAAATCAAAAGCCAATTAAAAACCTTTTTGTTTTCCAGTATAAATATATAGAGTATCTAGCATAAAATAAAAAATAATGTAATTTAAATATACAATTCATAATATATTTACTTATTCTCCCTTAAATATATAAACATACTTAAATTAAATGTTATTTGTTTTAAATGTTATTTGTTTTATCTATATCCAACAATTTTATGCTAAAAAGATTTTTGTTTATATATATACTTACTGAATTTCATAATTCATGACTAAAACGATTTTTAAAAAATTAGGTAGGATGCCTAAAATTTAGACCATAACAAAAATTTCATCAAAACGTTAAACATTAACGTTAAATGTATTGTTTTGTCCAAAATCTGTATATTAAAAAACAGGATTCTTAATAGGGCTCTGATACACCAGCCTTTTGTGTGGTGTTATTTTCCATTTACTGATGATTTGATATGTGTGGCATTATCTTCCATAAGACCTTGAGCAGAGACTATAAATATCACTAACTGACCTCTTGTGCTTTTGGCTGTGCGCTTTTGTTTTTATTTGTATGTGAATTCTGTAGAATCCAACAGAAGCAGCACTCCTGCTAAAAGCCACTTGATTAATTTGAACCTCGATTGCCCCCCGGGGTACAGTCTGACCAGAAGCATCTGTCCCATGCTCGACATGGCATATTCCAAATTCAGATACCTGTTTATCTTTCAACAAACCCTATAATGATTTCTTAAGTCCCGTACAAGAGAATGAGATGCTTTCAACTAAACCCTGAGTCATCTGGCTCATGTCTCATCTCTGTTTCAATCCCGCTGTGTTTCCTGTTATGATGGAATGGCAAGGTCACATAGACCTGCCGCTTCAGAGAGCAGGTCACAACTCTATTTACACAACAGTCAGAACACTCTGATGCTTGTGTGTGTGTGTGTGTGCGCGCGTGTATGTTCAGGTTGTCCTTATTTGTCTGTGTTGTTGTGTGCATTTTTTATGCATGCACAGCTGTGAATGTGTGTGTGTAGTTTTTTTTTTGCATTTTAAAAATGCCGTTTTCTTTTAGTGTATACAGTAGGTTTTAGGTTAGGGTTAGTCTGTAGTAATTATATTACGCTTCACATTAAAACAATGGCGTATACTTAATTTAGATAGCAAGTATATGTGTGTGTGTAAAATAGTAGATCTGTACATGTTGCTGCATGAATCTCACATTTTAGCTGGTGTGATTATGTTTCTAATCATACATCATTCCCCACACGTGTTTGTTTGTGCATACACTCTACGAAATAAAGGTACAACAGCTGTTACTGGGGCGGTACCTTTTCAAAAGGTACACTAAAGGTTCTAATATGTACACTTTAAGTACTAATATGTACCTTTAAGGTACCAAAATGGACTCTTTAGGTACAAATATGTACCTTTTGAAAAGGTACCGCCCCAGTGACAGCTGTTGTACCTTTATTTCTGAGAGTGTATATGTATATATAGTATGTGTATCCCAGTGAGGAACATGCCTGTCCTGGTTTCCCGCTGCAGGCCCGACTGCATTGATTTGAGCAGAAAGTGCTGATCCGGCAGAGCAGCTCGAAGTACGACTCATCCCCTGACCCACTGAAGCTGAAAACATGCACAGAAGACAGACCAACATTTACAACACTTTACTTACTCCAGCATCCTTCTCTCTCTCTCTCTCTCTCTCTCATGGTACTGCATTGCACTGCAATGCACATTTGAACAGTGCTGCTTTAACCTCATCAGCAAACTCCATTACACTACGCTAAACGGAACTAAATTTAAAGTATCGGACAGAATGGACAGAACCGAATTAGTTTTGAATTAAAATCAAAGTAGTAATTTGAAGAAAACAGTAAAGATCTGAGCTGAATTAAACTATATCAAAACAGAATTGAATTAATCCAAAAAGAACTGAACTGAATTTGATAATCAGAATAAAATAAAACAAAACTGAACTTGAACATTCCAAATTAATGAAATTAATTTATCTACATGGAATAAAAATGAACCAAATACTAACTGAAATAAGCCAAACAAGTCAGAACTGAAGTGAACTAAACTGAAGTGAACTATATTAAAGTACAATTCAGAAAAATGAACTGAAATGAATATTGACATTTATTTAAATGGAACTGACCAAACTAAACTTTAACAATATTTAAACTGAACAGGATGGTACTTAAAAGAATTCAACTAATTTTAATAAAATATTAAAGAACTTAAATACAAATTTATACCAAAAGAGTCAACAATTTTTGTAAACCAAAACAGAACTGAAATCATCCAAACAAAACTGATCTGAATTTGACGACCTGAATAAAATAGACTGGATTTAACAAATTATTGAACTGAATTTATCTGAACAGAATGAGCTAAATTGATTTTAAAAGAACAGAAACGAACTGAATTATATAAAAATAACTAGGCTGCATTTCCCAAATGCACTGGAAGCCTAAGTAGATCGTAGTAATCATTAGCACCAATGGTTTCTATGATCTACTTATGCATATGAAGAAACGCAGCCCTTCCCCCTTAACTAGTGAGCCGTACAGAACTACATAAAGGTACGGAACAATTTATCTAAACTGAATTGATATGAACTGAAATAAACTGAACAAAACAGACCAGCTGCATTTTCCAAATGCATTGTATGGCTAAGTAAACCGTAGAGACCCTGTAAATCGAACTGAACATACTGCTGTAAAGGCAAGGCCACCATACACTAAATACTGAGAGATGTTGAATTTTCAAATGAGATGTAGAACATTGAGCAGCGCTAATCAGGGCGCTGCATATCCACAAATTCAGTTGCTTTGTCACAATCTGTATTGTTAAAAGCGCTATATAAATAAAGGTGACTTGACTTGACTTGACTTAATCAGGAGGCAGCATTGCGTTTATCAGCACACTGTCTTCAAGAGTCAGTTTACCTCTTCACGCTCTCCAATATTGCTTACTCAAAAAGAAGGAACAGAACAGATCAGCTTCAAATAATTCCAGTAGTGTCCTCCCTCTCTCTCTTTCTCTCTCTCTCTCTCACTACCATACTGCATGTCTGTAAAGAAGGGTGTAATTTATAACCTCTCTCTCCGTTCTTTATCTTGAGGTTATTGTGCTATATTTAATGCCTGTGTAATGATGAAGGCAGGTAGTCTAATCTTGGGTGAGAAAATGCCCTGGAGAGAGAGAGAGGGAAAGAGAGAGAGAATGAGATGAAGAGACAAAAAGGCAAAGATAGAGAGGAAGAGAGGGTCTGTAAGGAACAGATTGTAGAGTTAAGGAAGTTAATTCTTGCCCAATACAAGGTGTGAAATATTTGTTTAAAGAATATAATCACATTATAATATGGTGTGTCGCTACAAAGCATTTCGTAAAGAAGCTACCAGTGTTGAGGAACCTACTTTGAAACTGTATTGTTTGCCAATTCTGCAATTACAGCACAGAATTCAATTGAATTGTCTAATAAATATCACATTAATTTATATTTTCTAATATAATCAAAAGTTGCAGTTGTATCTTGTGTGGGCAACAGCTGTTTTACAGTGCATCTCATCCTCATGGACTGCACCAGATTTGCCAGTTCTTGCTGTGAGTTGTTTCTCCACTTTTCCATCAAGGCACTTTGGCCGACGCACTTCATGCAGGGACAGCGGCGCATTGGTTTGTCTTCTATATTGACAGCGTAAACCCAATCGCAATGCACCATAGATGGAATGATGAAGTATCTTGCTCCGCCTATATAAATATTGCTTCACCCCTATGAGGAAATATTACCAAGTCTGTAAACGGGATGCTAACAGAGATGAGAGATGAGACACGATAAAGACAGATGCAAAGAGGAGAGAACAGACAGCA
This sequence comes from Sinocyclocheilus grahami, assembly GCF_001515645.1. Classification (NCBI taxonomy): domain Eukaryota; kingdom Metazoa; phylum Chordata; class Actinopteri; order Cypriniformes; family Cyprinidae; genus Sinocyclocheilus; species Sinocyclocheilus grahami. The sequence goes on along the minus strand of NW_015505638.1, from coordinate 1,055,512 downwards.
GAGAAAATACTGTACAGGCAGAGCAAGCTCACTGTTCGTGAGGCTTGAAGTATTGGAAGAAAACTAAACATTGAATTTGGGGTGGAGGTTAGGGGTGGGACTCACAGGGTACCTCACAATATGATACACTACACGATACATGGCTCACGATACCGATAATAACACAATACAGCAATTCTGCGATAACTGATATATTGCTAGACAATCCTATAATGATACATCACAATGTCATGAAAATAAAACTATGAAAACAAAATGCCTGTGATAAGGTCAAGTGCAGGTTCTCTCTCTTCATTCAAGTCCAAACTGCTGAAAGTTCTGCAAAAATTCTGCAATTTTTTTTTTATTCTGTCATAATTTTCTCACTTTCAAATTGTTTTAAACCTGAATGAGTTTCTTTCTTCTGTTGAACATAAAAGTTATTATGAAGAATGTAGGTAACCATACAGTTGCTGGTCCCCAGTGACTTCTATAGTATTTTTTTTCCTTCTATCAAAGTCAATGGGGACCAGCAACTGTTTGGTTACCCAAAATATAAGCGCCGATCCCGTGGGTGCTCTGTGAATTGCTGAGCACCCACGGGAAAAACTTGCGATATTCTGCATTAACTATCATATTGGCGAAACAGATCTGGCAAACTATCCAGTTAATATTTGTTTGTGCTTTGGAGAGCGTCAAAAGGTTTATTTACATCTTGTTTTCTGCAGCGTTGAGCAATGTAGCCAATCGCAGACATATCTGTTGATTTCAATCAGGCGTTTAAGTTAGAATCCACTCACAGCTCTGTGAGTGGAGCAGTTTACATTATCAGTATCTCATATTTAGGTATCTCATCGTTTTTTTTTAAAGGCCAGTTTAAGGCCTGTAATAGAGCAAATAAACAGCTTGTTCATATACTCTTTCATTCTCTCTTGTCTCTTGCTTAAAAAACTAAATCAGCAATCCGAATCAGAATCAGCCCATTTGCTGAGTCGGAAACAGAATTGTCCATGAAAAATTTGTTTGAGATTAGTTTCCTCAAACAGTCATAACTTTGATTGACTATTAACAGCAAGTCAAGAGAGAGTGAGTACACTGATCCACTTAAACTGGTATACACAGTAGGTATACACACACATAAACACACAGTGTTAGTGTGTACCTGATCTTCACATGGTTACAAGTGGTTTACCACTGATCAGCTGTCCTTTCTGTCTCCCTGTAGCACTGTTTTAGGTGTCTTACATTATGGACATTGCAGTTATTTTGCTTTGGCTACATCTGCAGTCCCCATGCTTCTTGCAGCAGGAATATGGCATGTTCACACAGGTGAACAGGAACCTTTGGGATCTTTCTTCTGGTGTTATTCAAAGTCAGTTGAAAGGTCTCTTTACTGCCATTTAACTTCTAACTGTGACCTTAATTGCCTGTTAAAGTGTCTTAAAGACTGTTCTACAGGTGCATGTGCAATAATTGTTTACGGCTCATTGAACAAGTATAAACAATATTGTTTAAACCCTTTCCAGTAAAGATTTTTAAAGCTTATTTGAATTTTACAATCTTTAAAATATCGCATCCTGAAAAAGGGACATTGCATATAGTTTTGTTTATATAAAATATTATTATAAACTGCGAAAATGAGAGAAAAGGAGAAAAGGAGAGGTAGAGAGAATGAGAGAAGCAAGGAAGAAAAAGAGCGAGACAAAGAGTTAGAGATGGGAGATCGAAGAGCCAAACAATAGAGCCACAAGCGTGGAGACACCAGAGCGTCCAAATCCCATTGACTGTTCCATTCAGATGCCCGGTGCTTGCTTTCTCTCTCACTCTCTCTCACTCTCTCTCACACACACACACACACACACACACACAAGACAAAGACACAAGCATTATCTCTCAGAGGACACACACTGTAAGTTTATACTCACACACTAAGTGTCTCAAAACAGCCTCTGGCTACTACCAACATATGGATTTAGTCGAATTTCTGTCAACAGCCAAATCTTGATCCTTTCACTCAGAGGCAATTCGTGAGATAGCCTGCATCTCATAATGGGAATGATAAAGGAAAGCCATGGAGAAGTGCTCAAATGGCGTTTAAACACCTGGGGATGTTTATAGGAAGGTTTAACTACTGGTATCCAGCAAAACGTATTTGATAAAGCTGCTTGATCAGCTGGCTGGTTAAAGGGGTCATATGATGTTGCTAAAAGAACATTATTTTGTGTGTTTGGTGTAATGCAATGTGTTTACGTGGTTTAAGGTTGAAAAAACACATTATTTTCCACATAATGTACATTATTGTTGCTCTTCTATGCCCCACCTTGCTGAAACGCGTCGATTTTTACAAAGCTCATCGTTCTGAAAAGCGAGGTGTGCTCTGATTGGCCGGCTATCCAGTGCGTTGTGATTGGCCGAGTTCCTCAAGCGTGTGACGGAAATGTTACACCCCTTACCATATTGTGATGCCATGTCCCGGAACGACGAGACAAAAACAATAAAACCCATTACAATGTGGCATTTGTTGCATCCAGTGGGGACATAATTACTGATTATAATTACTAATACTGTCTTTTTACGCGTTGCGTTCTTTAAATATGTAAACGTACTTACAGGCTGTGAGTCAGAAGCGCCAGACTGTCCTTGCAAAGTTGGAATTGCCCCACTTTATAGAAACAGCCTTTGTGCACAGACGCATTGTAGGCTACTGGTTCAAATCTAAATTTTACGTCCACCGTAAAATGCGCTGCACACATCTGAATATTTGGGTTGAACTGTTCTGGAACAGTGTTGTAAATACAACTTAACCACTGATTTCTAGTTGTGTCCTCTTTTGGAAGGCCAAACAAAGTAGTTTCGCTTGAACGAAACACACAGCATCTCCACAACATGGTGGCAGCGGCAACAGCGAGAATAAAAGTTACGCCTTCTTTCTTTGCGTGAACATTTGGGCGGTGTAATGCAAATCTTCCCATATCGTGACGTAGACATGTGGGGGCATGTTAGAATAATCCGTTTTAGGAGGGCGTGGACAAGTCTTAACTTTTATAAAGAATATCTCTTTGGATTTGAGACTTTAGTCTTTGCAACTTTACAGGTCTTCTTTATGCACCAAGAGCTTGTAACACTCCATCATATGACCCCTTTAAATAAGAAATGCTACTAGAAAATCCAACTTAAGCTGGTTTCTAGTTCATTCAAGATAGTCATTAGCTGGTTCCACCTGGTAGACCGGCAAATAAACCGGCTACCAGTCTATCAGTAGTGGATCTCAGGCTTAACCATGACAAAATCCAAAAGGTTAAACATTTAACAATGTTAATGTCAAGTTGAAGTGTCCTGTTTTTACTACCAGTTGTTTTTGTCCAATCGAAAATTAAACAATATTATAAATATTTTAGTTAAATCAGCCAGCTATTGATGAGCTTGGACCAGCTAATGGTCAATTTAAAGCAGCTAGAATCCATCTGCCATGTTCCAAAACACAGGTCTTCTTTTAAGGGTGCTTTCACACCTGCTTTCACACCTGGTTCACCTGGTTAATTTGCCTGGTCTGAACCAGAGTTCGACTGATCCCCTTCTCCTCTGGATTGCGTTCGCACTGTGTTTTTGGTTCTGAACCACAGTATGTTTGTGTCATCGGAATGGCAGCTGTTTAGCCCTGTTGCTATGTAAGGACTATGCAGGAGAAGACAGCAAAATTGATGAATACTGTTGCTTGCTTGCCTCACTTTTGTACTTTTGTAAAATTAGGTTCACTTTATGTTTGCAAAGCACCAACATAAAATGGCTCATGTGTCTTAAATAATGGAAATTTCAAAAGAATGTGGCAGGCAATTTCTTCTGAAGGTGAGCAGAAATTAGATATAAATTATCTCTGCTTGCAGCATGTCAGTTACTAGTACAGTTTGCGTGTATGCACCCGAGTTCAGAAAACAGTGTTCACATTATCCAAACGAACCAAACTCTGACATCCAACAAACTTGGGTGTGCACCAAAAGTGCTGTTGGATTTTTTGAGAAAAGTTGTATTTTCTCAGTTGGTTAAAATCGGTCTACATTCATCTCCTGACAAAATTCAACAAGTGTTCAGGTCATTTTATTTTAATCACTTTAAACTTATTTTTAAGCCCTCAAACCTGCACGATTAACCCCAGTGGACACGGCACACACAGTCACAGCATTTCACAATGCTCTCAGTCCCATACGCTGGAATGTGCTCTATTTAAAACGGCGAGAGTCAGTGTAAAAATGGACCTGCATTGAGAGGAGACGCACGTTCCTGTAGCAGAGGAGAATAAATAGGTCTTAGTCATTCTAAAGCCACACTAATGCAGCATTCGCAACCACTGACTCACGCACATCAAAGGCTGTTGTGGGGCATTGCTCCACCTTCTTGCCTGCTGAATATGCATGATGTGTTAATTCCTCAGCCACGTTAAATGAAAGGTCGAAACAAAAGCACATGCCTGGCCTGTTTAGCACAAGTTCATCGCTGAGAGGCTGTGGTACACTATAGGAAACACTCAGTTACGCAAACCAAGTGCTCATTCTCAATTCTCAAACGCAACATATCTATTTAGAATAGTTAAAACGATAGTTATAAATTACTTAAAACTTCACTTTGAAGTGTTTATGTTACCAGTTTGCATTACTGCAACAGGCACAGAGGACAAGAACAGACCACAAAGCTGCAATAATCAGAACATCATGGCTCTTCAGAAATGCTCCTTCAAGCCTAACGTTAGACAACGATTGCACACAAGCAGTTGGTCTATACACACTAATGGGCAGAAGCCTCGCTTGGGCACAATTAAGGAACTGAACCATCCCTCTCATACAGATATTCAAAAGGAGCCATTAAAAATGTACTGACTGTTCAGGCTAGAACACGCTTTCTCAGCTGCATGTCATCCAAACTGGGTCAACTTCCCTCCCTCCTCCTTCGTTTTCTCTCTCTTTCTCTCTCCCTCCCTCTCTTTCTTTCTCCATCCCTCCCACCGTTTCTCTCTCCATCCCACCCTTCCTCCTCCTAGAGTCCTGAAAGTGCTATTCTCTGCCTGGGAACATTTGCCATGCAACAGAGCAAGAGCATGCAACAAGAACTCATCCCGCTCTCAAAATAGACACCTCATAGATACACAGACCTCATTATGAATGACTGAAAGGCCTCATGAATTATTTGAATTTTCCACTGTCTGCCAGATAAGTCGCACTTCTATGTAAATAAGAATAGTTAAATCTTTATAACACAGATACTATTTGCATTTAATGGCCTCTCTTCGGGGGAGGAATTCAGGGTTTACTACTACAAAACCCAAAGGTTAAACATTTAACCTTATGCTAATGTAAATTTAAGCTGTTTCAGCCTAAGGTGTGCTATTTTTACAACCATTATTTTATCCACTGGAATCAATTTAATAAATGTTTGAATATTTGTAAAAATATTTTCAAACAATTTAAAATGAAACATTAATATATTTTTAATATTTTTTCTTTAAAATAAATGTTTTTAAACATTTAAATGTTTTAAGTATATACTACATACAAACACAGAGCATAAAGACAATGCATTTCACAATGTCTATTCTCATCAGAAGTAACACTCTCCCAAGTGGCTGCGCAACAGCTATAAAAAACCTCTCTCTCTCTCTCTCTGAGCACCCCGGCTGCTACTTGTAGCTACTGACGTGTGTCTGAGCAAAGTTGCCTGCAGACATTGCTTTTCAAGACCTCCACCTACACTAGTATGGACATCTACACAACACTAGGGAAGCAAACCTTCTCTATATGATGAGAGAATCAGAAGGAACAGTATGCTTTATGTTACAAGTGTAATGGTTGAGCTGCAAGAAAGTGCACATATGGATTAGTATGTTATTAAAACGACTAAAAAGACACAAGCTGCTTGGATAAAAACAGAATGGAAATCGCTGGACTGGGAAACATATCTGAGAAAGAGAGGATGTGACAGATAGCTGAGGTACTATGAATCTATACTGTAGAGGATACATATGTCTTCTATAGTACCTTGCTTTAAAGGAACTTTATGTTTGATAAGGGGAACATCACTGCATGGACTTTCATTCTGCTTCGTAAAACGTGAAATTCTCAACTCAAAAACATCAAATTCTCTGCAAATTTGGGGTATTGTCACATGGTGTAAAATACTGAAGTGTGTTTAACCAAGGTTTTTGATTGTTTCTATATTTTAGCCTACATTTATTATTTAAATTGTACTACTATACAGATATTTTTGAGCCCTTAACACCAACTACTACACAACATGTAAGAAATATCATTTTAAAATATCATTTATTTTGTGATAATGATCATCTGACTAAACATTATCCCACTTATTACACTGCGACAAGTAAAATCTTGGATGACATTATTTCATAATCAACCCAGTGTATTATCTTAAAGCTTCCACTAAGAAAAAGCAGCATACAATGTAACAAATAAATGAACAAAAAGGAAAACAGGTCTCATCGCATCCTCTTGTTGGACAAATTATTAATAGCAGTATGAACGGTCAGAGATATGTGTGGACATAATCAGCTAACCTAGCCCGGTCCTTTTATTGATTGTTTTATTTGATTTTATATTTTTTATATTTGAATGTTAGAGAGAATAAGAAATTTTTTAAAAAGCTAACACTTTAGATTAGGGAACACATATTCACTATTAACTAAGAGATTTCCCTAATCTAAAGTGTTACCAAAAAAACTTTTAGATATCAGTCTGCATATAACATCAGTTATGCTCATCTTTTGCAGCTCCTTTGAAGGTATCTTGATTAAAACATCCCTATATTTAACAAAGCATATACAAAAGACCTGAATCGGAAGCAATACAACCTGTTTTACAGAATACGGACGTTGGATTTTTGTGAAACAAGTATAGGTGTGGGTCACGTCAGTGAAATTTTGCTTGCAAAACATGTCCACTTTCTATTGCATAAAGCACAGTTCATAGTCACTTTCAAACCAAGTAGCTTGGACACGCAGAATCAGTCTGAACTCATTGCGAAATATACATGGGGAAAAACAATTTATAGCTCTAAAATCTCATTCTAAAAGAGATCTTCAAACTTGCATATCACAGTCCATTACAAGACACACAAGAGCTAACGGCAACTGACATTGTTAAACGTCATAATGTTTCTTGAGGTAACTAAATTTGAATATTTAAAGATTTAAGTGCAATAGCGGAGGGGAAGATTATCAGGGAATATCAAAAGCTTGTGGCTTCAGGAGGTTAATACTGTAGCCTTTATCAGAGGAATACAGTGGATTATAATGCAGCTTTTGACATTTAGAAAAAAAAACCCAACTTAAAATACTTTACAAGAGGTGTTTTGCTGGTGCAAGATAAAAGCTGTTATAGTGATGTTTTCTTATGAGTGTTGGCATGTACAGATACTGGCCAGCTATTAGTAGTAGTACATCAACAAACTCTTAATGAATACTGTTCTCTGACCCGTCTATGTGTTTTTGAGTACAAGGCTTGCTTCAATAGCTTCTGAATAGCTTCTGATCAGTTGACACAAGCACAGTTTCAGCCACTACTGATTGTAACCTCATAGATATTGATTCTGACTTTCCAGAACGAAAAACAGCGATGTCAATAATAAGCAGTTTCTTTGACTAAACCCAATCCAATAATCACTTCTAGAAATGTTTATTCTGAGATCAAGCTCAGTCTGTGTTGTAAAAGTAAACTTGCTCGACTTGAGAGAGCGTTATGGGGTTTGTCAGAGAGCCAAGCACCCCGGTACAAGGAGAGTACAAAAAAACGCAGGAATCACTCAAGGGATGCTGTGATTCTAAAGCAGAGAGACAGAGACGAAACAGCAAACAGATCAACGTGTGCGGCCCCTCGCACAGCTGTCTCCGGTTAAATAATGGCTCCTGCTGATCCCATCCTGCTAGCACAATTACCCAGAGCTCCGGAGACCGGAGCGCAGATGCACAGAATGCTCGGATAATGATTCCCAGCAAATTGATGACACTGGTGGCCTCGTTTGCACAAGTTAGATTAACCTGAGTGGGAGAGTTTGGTGCTCCTCGCTGAACGAGAACTGAGCAGATACAGATGGAACTGCAGTAAAAGCTGCACTTCGTAGCATGTTTGTGAAGTGGATTGCATCCTAAAACAAAGGCAATTGATCTTGCATGCACAGTCACCAAAACTCAAGTATAATGCATCCCTCACTTTAAGGGGCAAAACAAACACCTAATAATGTGGATTGCTAACATTTATGTGGTGTACACTGATTGGTACAAGTAAGGATGGAAAAGCATCATGCAGCTTTGCAGCGTCACCATGAAACCTGTTGATTTGAGTTAACAAAAGTGCATGTTTTTCTTATCCAACAAAGATTGTGTGGCGAGAATGTCACCCTGAAGAAACACAGCACCTGTGGAAATTATTCCCTCTGGACTTTCATTATCGCCACTCCATTATTTCCATTATATCAGCTTTTGGTGCTACATTAAAAACAACCAATTGCTACTGCCAGAGTGGATATATTGAACACTAAATAACCATAGCAGGTTTTCACCCATCCCATTTCTTGGCCTGTGTTGCATCGTCAGTGTGTGTGTATTGATTTTCATTCACCAAGATTAATTGGCCTCTTTAATAGACTAATTTCACAGAGGAACGGCAATAATCAGGGACAAATGAGCAATAGACTTGGTTTATTTACTTTGCCTTTATTATGAAGTGCTTAAAATGCCTTGTGTCTTGTGCTTACATCATTTGAACATTGGCTCAAAAAGTTGCAGGACATTTTTTGTTTGTTTCTTGAACAGGTATAGTGGACTCATCTACAGTAAAAAGGTTTTTCCTCTTCAAATAAGTATCTACATGAAGATCATCTCACAAACTGAGCTGTTATTCCTCTCTCGAGGTATAAAAAAGGAAGATTGAGCTAGGTAACATCTACCTGAATCTAGGGTTTTTGTGCTACTTTTTAAGGATTTCTACAATGAAGTGCTTTCAACCTCAGGGACACCCAAACCAGAGAAAATGAAGTATCTGATCCGAGCTGGAAATGCAGTGTGAGTGCATTACAGAACGGCTATGTAGATGGTACACCTTCCCATCACTCCAGTCCTTTTTTTGTCCTTGCGTGTCCCTTTGAGTTAACCTCAGAAAAGCCATTACATGTTCCACACTTCCAGAGAATGGTTCTGAATTGCTTAGAGTGGAGTTACAGCACTTGGGGCCTACATCCTAAATCTACATTTAAATTCGAGGCAGGCAGTGCATAAGTAGAGAGCAAAGAAAGATGGTTTAGACTTATGGATTTAGTCTCACTAAACTCTACATTGGCATTTTCCCTGATGTGGTATTTTTAAATGTTTAAGAGTATTGGATCAAAATGTACCTGATTTAGAAAAAACTGCTATAGGTAATACTTTATTACTTTCAAAAATACCATGCATTATGATTATTGCTTTATATATTCTTATGAGAACCCCTAGAAATATTGCCCCCTGATACTATCTCTACATTTTGGCAAAATTATAAGCTTTGTGGTATTGGCATAGATTTCTTTTCTTTTCTTTTTGCATGCATTAAGTAGGTATACAAAAAATAATAAAATAAAAAACAATTAATAAATAAAAAAACAATTTAAAATCATTACCATGGATCTAAATGCTTTGGCATGTTAATAAGACTGGCATAACCCAAAAGGCAACATTATTGAGTAAGAAAAAGGCCAAATTAATCATTTAAATAAATAAGTACATGAAAATCAGACTTTCAGTGCATCATAGAGAATCATACATCCTAGATGAAGTAATAGATTCTGACAAACAAAAAATAAATATATTTAAAAAAAACAATATATAAATAAATAATTAATACCGGTTTACCTCGATTGTGAATACGTTTGGGCCACTTGCAGCAGTATGATAATATCCACTGACAATACAAAAGAGTTTTATTTTAATGAGGAACATGGTGTCACTCAAACCTTCATTCGATGCAAGTCATAGTCAAGTACTTTGCAGCGCCGAGGTGAACTGTCTGAACGTTATTTGAGGACATGGGTGCTGAAGTGCATGCGAAGGTTCCATATTCCTTTAAGGTCAACTTAGCGAGAAAAAAAAAGGATAAAATTGTGCTATTACTGGGTTTCATTTTGATTGTGAGACATAACTGGGTAAGATAGTGTAATCATCCTAACATTTGAGGGGGGAGTGAGCACTTACAGACCGGAAGTCACGACTCGACGGACGCAAGTGGCGAGAACGCGCCTTTAAAGCATGCCGACTCGTAGTGCTTGTTCAGGTAGGACTTGAGCGCGAAAGTTTTGTTGCATCGCTTGCATTTGAAATGCTTAAATGCGGAGTGGGTCTGCATGTGCGCCCGCAGGTTGGAACGGTCGGCGAACGCTTTTCCACAGTGTGCACATCCAAAGGGCTTCTCGCCCGTGTGAGAGCGCATGTGGCCCTGCAGTAGCCAAGGTCTGCTGAACGCTTTCTCACATATGTCACACTTGTGCTTGAGGTCATGGGTAAGCAGGTGCATGGCCAGGGCTGGCATGGACACGTAGGCTTTCCCACATGTCGGGCACTTTTTGGCCATCTTGCTATCCAGGCTCCGGTGTGTCTGTTTGTGCCTGCTCAGGTTGGAAGACGTCGCGTAGGTTTTGCCACATTCGTTGCACGTGTGCCGCTGGAGGGTCGGCGAGCCACCAAGCACTTTCCGACGGGACCTGCCATCTGTGATGAAGAACGCATCCACAGTGTAACCTTCGCTTACTGCATTGTCACCATTGATGTACCCGGACGTGATCTCTGACTGTGGGCTGTCAGGCTGGTCCAAGTCAGGTGCCCCATAGTCACTGTGGTTGCTGTCATAAATCGGTCCTGGAGAAGGTACTTTAGTGCCACCGTCAATTTCTCCATCATAAACGGATGGGGAGATGTAGTCACTGATGTAGCCTAGCGTGGAGAGAACAAGATCTTTTATTCAATTATTCATATTCACAAGGGAATCGGGTGAGGACAATGGGGTTCGGCGATGCGATGGCCACTTTTCCACTCAATTTATCTCCACCTTGGCAAAGGTGACCGGTGACCAGATTCTGCCAGTGCTCTTTGAGATTCATTATGTGTTTAACAAATTCAGCATTTCTCTTTGAATATAATTAGACTTAATGACCACACACTACAGGAAATTTCAAATAGAATACGTGTCAGCTTGACTTCAAATTATTCCAGAGTTATTTCAGGACAAAGCCGTGGAGCTGTGAAGGATGCCACATTTACTATGGACTTACAGTATGAGCACAGATAGCACTTTTTTTTACAGTGGAAGATTAATTACCTTCCTTCTAAAGGCACCACGATAAGCACAGTGTGCTGTGTGCAGCTGCCCTAAGCGTTTCTTTGATTTGCAGAATAAACAAACACCTAAGCTCATCTGGAAGTGACTGGGCTCTAAGTTGCTGAGAAGTTAAGTGTTGTTACCAGCCGCAGATATTCATATGGCTTGCATGCGAATGTTACCATGCCTTTTCAGTGATGGAATCCCACTAATTATGTTTGCATTCCCAATATGATTTCACATAAATCACAAACAAAGCCACGGGGGTACTCCATCCTGCTACTGGATATCTACTTTCCTTCCTGCAGAGTTTAATTCATAAATTAACACCAAAACCATGCGTCGCAGTTTCAGATGTGTTTGATTATGGCTGCATCTAAAACTCTGCTTGTATTAGGTTAAAGAGTGCTAAATAGACCGAAAAAGCATATAAGCATTCCTTTGCATTTACCTTTGTCGTGTATCCGAAAGCTAAGATCGGTCCTGGACCTGCCGTACGCGCTCTCAAGTTCAGTGGATGAGAAATCATCTAGCTTCACCTTTTTCACCAAAAAAGACCTTGGCATGTTTAGAGCGCAGAGCGGAAAGCCTCTTTCAGCACGTTATCCTCGCTTTATCCACAGCAAAATAGAAGAGTTGGTCCAGCAGGGCTGAAAGTGAAACACCTGAGAGCGGGGAAAGACGCGGAAGCTCCGGAGCTTCAGCTGTTCACGAGCCGTTCCGTACAGACGAAATGCAACTTCAGCACTGGACAGCGCGCGCGTCGGGAGCAGCAGATCCGCCTCCAGGAGCCCGCGTGTAGAGTGCGTTCAGACCCAAATGGAAGCGCTCCAAAAATGGGCAGCTTTAAATGCGAGCAGGTTTCCGGAGGAGCTGTTATTAATGTTGAAGCAGGGAGAGAGAGGTGTCCGCTGCCGTCTCTGCTCGCGCGGGGTCGGTTTGATGTCTGAGCTCTGCTGATCAGCTGCTGGGATTTATACGCGCGCGATCAGGTGGGAGATGGAGATGGAAGTGCTTAATTTCATCCATCAGAAATCTCCCGGGAACAACATTGGAGGAGAATGATTTATTGATGCTGTTATTCGTCTTTCAGTCTCATTTTTTTCTACGTTCACGGCGCCCGCCATGTATCTGCAGAGTAAGAATTTATTGTTGTGAAAAGTCTAGTTACGACAATCTCATGAGTTTCATCCAAATCACATATTTTTGATACATTGTGTGTGTGTGTGTGTGTTTAAGAATAAAAACATTTTACAGTCTTTCTTTCCTTTTTTTCTCTAACAGCAAGTATGAAAAAAAGCAGTAAGACCTCAAGCTTGGCCTGTTCCTCGTTTCCCCTGCTCTTTTTCAGCACCTCTACTCTGAGAGTTTGCACAAAATACATTGGACATTCATAGACATCTAGCCTACATATATATATATA
>NW_015505638.1:968251-1042483 GCF_001515645.1 Sinocyclocheilus grahami | reverse complement strand
TATATATATATATATATATATATATATATATATATATATATATATATATTCATATATGTTAGCAATACCAATATTTTATTACAATTATATGTGGACATATGCTTTAGATAAATGTTGTTCTTGTGCCACAGGAGGTACAAGAAAACACATCCTTACTGTTTTGGAAAAAAACACAAAAATAAATAACACTAAGGTCAGAAGCAGACATCAAGTACTGAAAGAAGATTATCGGAGATTACAAATGATCTATCGAGCTGCTATTATACCTTTTCAGACATAAACTGCCCTCAAACATGCACTTGTTTATATTGTTTACCAAGCACTACCTTAAATCCCATCTACCTCTTGCTGTCAGTGACTAATCACATGCTAATTTCTCTTTGATTTGTATTCATGGGGTTAGGTTTATGAAAATGGCACATTTTGTGACCAAAGTGAAGCAAAGATAAGAGTTAATAGATAATAGGAATCTAATTTCAAAAGTTTCTAAAAGAATGAAATCATTTTACAGCTCTTTTTCCTTTTCTTTCTTTCTTTATATGACAATAACAATATAACAAAAGCTTTCTCATTTTTTCCTTAACTATGGTTAACAACTCCGACGCTTCCATAAAATACATCCACAAACTCCATAAAAGCCCTTCAGGTGGTTTTGTCACCCATTATACTAACATAAAAATATTCCTCTTAATTTATTCCTTTAAAAAAAAAAAAAGTAGTGCCAAGTTCATAAGACTTTCTCCATCCACTTCAAATTTCATGACTTTCATAACTCTGAAAACCTAAAAAAATCCAATATTATGTACTGCCCCTAACCCTTTGAGTTATCAATTATTTGAGAATATAAATTCTACAGTAAGCTTTTCAGACACAAAGTACTCCCAAAACATGCCTATTTTCTATATTGTTTAACCAGTATTACCAAAAATCCCATCCACTCCGTGCTATCACTAACGAATCACCTGCCTAATCTCTCAGTGATTTTTAGCAGCAGTGCTATAGGCTGCGTAGGCTAGTTTACAGCTGGTGTTCGTGTGCAGTGGCAGGCAGGCGAGCACAGAGGAGCGCAAGATTCAGGCTTTGCAGCTGCTGCAGCCCCCTCCACGAGCAGATGGAGCCTAGTGGGAACAAACCGGGGATTGGGTGGGTGGGTGCTGGGGCAAGGGGAACTCAAAATCACTAGAAGAGAGAGAGGCAAGGAGTTTTAGAAGAGGTTGCAGTGTTAAATTGATCAACATAAATTTGGTAAATGGTCTGAAAGCAGTTAGCTCAGCCTCACCCCCAAAAATGTCAGTTTTGTCAGTTTGGACTTAACTGGACCATTTTGATTTGTACCTAGAGTTTTAAAAGATTTCTCCTGGGTTTTCAGGTCAAATCATACCAAATATCCTGTCATCTTAAATACACTGAACTGAATTAAAGTATGCATACACTAAAAAACACTAAAGAAATCATAACCAAATATTTTTCAACAAAAACCTATTATGTACACTAATTACCTGATTAATAATAATTAATGCATTTAGCAGACGCTTTTATCCAAAGTGACTTACAGTGCATTCAGGCTATACATTTTTTTTTACCAGTATGTGTGTTCCCTGGCAATCGAACCCACGACCTCTTGCGCTGCTTACGCAATGCTCTACCACTGAGCCACAGGAACAACAAATAATAACAACATTAATAACATAATTAATAACAAACAGCTACAATGTAAAAAGCATCACAGCGAAAATGAGAATGAGACTAGGCCTTGTACATAATAATGACACCAATATTGAAATTCTGGGAGATACTAATGATTATGGCTGGTATTAAAATATTGATTTTTAACATAAATAAATAGTTAAATATTAAAAATATAATAAATATGTCTTCAATATTTATTATATCTTATAATATTTATTAAAACAAACATATTTTAAATATTTAACCAATATACAAATGATATACTATTTTGTCTAAAGTAAAAACAAAACACAAATAAAATAAAAAATAAATAAAATCACAGTATAATGCAAAGTAAACAACTACTGAACTAAACATGAATTTACTTTGTATTTTATTATATATTTAAAATATTTATTCAAATATTTAACTATTTAAATGAAACTTAAAATGTATAATATTTTGTATAAATAAAGTAAAAATGTGCTAAAGATTACATTTAACAGTGTTATTTAATTAATGTTTTTGAAGATTAACTTTAAGTGAGCGTTGGATGGTGGCAAAGGTAATCTAAAAGTAAAATTAAGGGAAATTGAGCATGCACAATTTAATATTCTGCAAAATACCGATAACTTACATTCTAATACAAGCCATTAAGTTATTGTACCGATATATCATGCATATGCCTTGTAGACAATGCTCTAAACTCAAACTACAACAACAGAGGTCTCAGTGCACAAATGAAGGGGACTGCTGGATATTATCCTTCAGCATGCTGTCGCAATAATAACACTAAATATTGCTGAGTACAGTCCTCAAAAGGCCAGAAATGCTGGTGCTAGGAGTAAAACACACCTTGCCCTCCTCTTTTTTCTTGACTTCAGTAAAACATACTAAATTGGCAAACCAGTGAAAACAAATACCCAAGATACTAAAGTTAGTGGGTGGCACTACGATTCACACACTATGTAATACATGTACTACAAACTCTCTCTCACCACATTCACAGCAAACTGAGGATGATGCAAGTGATGGTGGGTTATTAGGATTCTCTCCTCTTTGTCTCAAGCACTTGAGCGATTTAAGTCATCACCACGCAAGTGTCAGTGGGGCTGCTGCGGATCTTTGCCTCAAGCTCTTTCCTTTACAAGAGTCAGCCTCCATCTGTGCCTTTGTAGTTTCTTCATCCTGATGAGGAGAGAGGCTCCAAGGTAATTGCCTTGAATCAGTAAAATTGCATTTCTATACTTGGCAAGCCTTTCTGTGAAAGAGTAACATACCAGAGACTGGGAATTCCGTTTTGAAGAGCGAAAGAAAAGAGAGGAGAGAGAGATATCATTTAATTCTGCCGACAGTCAAACAATGGTGTGTCAGAAGTGATCAGAGGTTACATCTTTCTGAACCGTAAGACACGGAGCCAAGGGAGAGAGAGTATTAACACTCGCTAAGAGACGATATTATAGCCTACTCTGACAAGTAAACAGACATGCACATAGAAAAGCACATGCACTGTTAGCAATCTACCTCTGCATTCATCTGCGGATCACTGAAAGGCTCTCAGATGTTTTCCCAGGTCACTGTGATGAGCCCAATCACTCAGAGTGGACTCACTGCCAAAAGAAACTGACCAGAGATCAACTTCCTATTGAATTCTGTATCCTGAATAACAGGGGAGACCAGGGATGGTTATAACATGGGGTGAGTTGAAAACCATCAGTTTAACCACTGAGAAATAGGTATCATACATGACCACCAACCCCATAAGGTAAAAGTATTTTAGATGTTGTAAGTCTGTGTGTGTGAAGTATGAAGGGGGAAAACAGGTAGAAATCAACAATTCACTCCTAGGTTATAATTTAATTTGCAATGTTAAATTACAGAACTAGCATCATCTCAATCAGCAGATTCTCTTGTTTAATTCAGTGGCAGCTCGTGGGTTTTAAAATAGAGGAGGCAGGATGCTTGTATTGGTCTGGGATCCCTGCCGATTATTATTATTATTATTATTTGCTTAACCACTTTAAAATGGCTTTTTGGTTGCTTTTAGTCAGAAAACGTAAAGAAAACGACATACAGCAAGATAATATAATTTCACTTACCTGGCCTATCACATGAAGCAAACATCCATCCCTTCTTAAAAGTCTGTGTTAAAAGAGAGCTGCTGTTGCACCATTTAATTAAGCCGACTGCTGTAGCCTATCCAGCTTAGGCTGTTTTCCCTACATTTGTATATATACTGTTTGAATGACAGCTTGGTAAATCTGTTGGCGATCAAATATTCGATATTGCTACTCATTATAAGTACTTGGTACATTATCAGCTCAGCGGCAGACGTTCAAACTAATATCACGTAATTTACATCTCTTTGATGATTGGTTGATATCAGAAGGGAGGCTAGTCTCCCCTACAAGGGTTCTTTTCTCAACACTCCTCAGCGCTGAAAGTGAACACTCGATGCTGATTGGCTATTTTTTTTTTACCAACGGAGGCACGAGAGCTCAGCTCTCCCCCGGCCTCCCCCTACCCTTCTCTATCATTAGCGGTTGTAATTACATCAGCAGATTCGGCACATTCGCGAAAGAAAAGCGGCACTTTCACGTTATGTTATTACAAATGTGAAATTACAAACAAAAAATACACATTCTGAGACATGAACTGAAATGAATTGTTAATTGTATTAACATTAAATCGTCCTCCTCCTATTTTCACCTCAAAATTATGGGGAAGCTGTGCCTCCCCCGACGAGCCGCCAATGGTTTAATTTGACATATAGCACTCAGAACTTTCAGCTAGAAATATCATGTTTAGGCAGACAAGGAAGGCTGTAACATGACTTTCCCACTGACTTCTCTCATTTTTTTAGATTAAGTACTGAAATAACTAAAACTAAATAAAATGAAAAACTAAAACCTAAAAATTATAAAGACATATACAAAAACACAACAAACACATAAGAAAAATAACAAATATAAATATAATAACAAAAATAAAATCTATTTCAAAATATTAATAGAAACTATAATAGTAGATCAATGATAAAATAACACTGACACACACACTTCTGTTTCTTAATTGCTAGCTTATGCTTTATGTATATTTGTTCAATAATTTTTCCAACTTGTTTACAATTTTAGAATAATAGGTTTTCTTTTTGTAATCCTATTTTGATTAAAAAGCTTAAAATGAAATGTCCTGGAGTTTGGGCAAGTGGTTGATGGGGGTTGGAATATAATTCTTAAATAATTCTAGAAAACAAAAAACATCAATTTGATTAACAAAACGCAAAATTTTAACTAATGTCTATGTTTTCCACTGTGTTACCCAGCCCACCTGTTACGATTCAACCTGGTAGAGGGCTGCAGAGTTTAGCTCCAACCCTGATCAAACTCACCTACCTGTGATTTTCTAATGATCTTGAAGACACTGATTGGCATGCTCAGGTGTGTTTGATTAGGGTTAGAGCTAAACTCTGTAGGGAAGTGGATCTCATGGGCCAGATTTGAGGATCCCTGCTCTAGTCCATCAATTAACGTGTTGTGAAGCCAAAAGGCTGCATTTTTTTAAGCAACAAATCCATCATCCATAATAACGCTTCCCCAGTTGAAAAAGTTCATCCCCTGTTGTCCTTTCACATCAAAATCCAAAAAGCACTCTGCTAAGCCACTGGCCCCAAACCTTTCAGGTCGTGGTTTCGAATCCTGTGTGGCACATAACACACAGCGATTTAGGGGAAGTTGTGGCCTAATGGTTAGAGAGTCAGACTTGTACCCCAAAGGTTGTGCAGGTTTGAGTCTCGGATTGTAGGTGGGGGGGAGTGAATGGCCAGCGCTCTCTTCCACCTTCAATACCAAGACTGAGGTAAGACCCTTGAGCAAAACACCGAACCCCCAACTGCTCCCCGAGCGCCACAACAAAAATGGCTGCCCACTGCTCCGAGTGTGTGCGCGCACTTGGATGGGTTATGTTGCGAATCATCAGCAGAGTCTGGATCCATTTGCAGCGTTTATTGCGTACACAGACAAGACAGGGTCAATCACCAGTAGATACAATAGCGGAGGCTTGGCTGAGACAGAACGTGGGACAGGCAGGAGGTCGAGGCAGGCGGCAGACAATCACAGTAGTAGAACAATCCAAGTCAGGGCAGGCAGAGACAGATCAGAGTACGATAAACAGTCCAAGGTTAAACGAGTAGGCAAGATACAGGGTAAACGCTCAGTGGTGACAACTCTTCTGTGAGTGTGGGGTCGAGGATATCTCCGGTCTTGACCCAGGATCGCTCATCCGGTCCGTATCCCTCCCAATCGACCAGATACTAGAGAGTGGCACCCCGGCGCCTGGAGTCAAGCAGCTTGTGCACCCGATACGCCTCCTCGCCGTCAACCAGAATCGGTGGGGGGGTCTGCAGCCTGGCTCCCTCCTCCGACTCTCCTCCCGAGTTATTTGTCTTAAAAGCTTGAATGGACCAACATACCTGGGACTGAGCTTTTTACATGGGAGCCTGAGGCACAGATCCTTAGTTGACAGCCAGACCCATTGGCCTGGGGCATATTCGGGACTGGGGCGTCGGTGTCGGTTGGCCTGTTGTTCTGTTCTCCTCACAGCATGTAGCAAGTGAGTATGGGCTCAGTCCCAGACCTCCTTACTGTGTTGTAACCAGTCTGTGACTGAAGGGAGGTCGGTGGGCTCGCCAGCTCAGGGGAACAAGGGTGGTTGGAAGCCCAGCGTGCATTTAAAGGGAGTCACCCCTGTGGCGGGTTTCATGAGGGAATTCTGATCATATTCCGCACAAAACAAGTACCTGCTCCAGTCTGATTGTCGTTGCTGGCAATACGATCAAAGGAACCGGACGATCTCCTGATTCAGGCACTCTGTCTGTCCGTTGGACTGAGGATGGTAGCCGGATGTGAGGCTGATGTTTGCATTGAGGTGTTTGAAGAAAGCGGTCCATACCCTTGAGGTGAACTGGGGACCCCGGTCTGAGACAATGTCCTCAGGCAGACCATAGAAACGAAACACATGATTGCACAGTAATTCAGCCATTTCAAATGACGTGGGGAGTTTAGGAAGGGGAATTAGATGACATGCTTTGGAAAATTGGTCTATAATCGTAAGTATAGTGGTATTACCTTGAGAGTTGGGTAGGTCGGTGATGAAGTCAATGGCGATGTGAGACCAAGGCCGCTGTGGTGTGGGCAATGGTTGTGAGAGGCCTGCTGGTAGTTGTCTGGGTGATTTAGAAGTGTTGCAGGTAATGCAGTTTCGGACGAATTTGGTGGTATCAGATAACAGAGTGGGCCACCAGAATAGTTTTTGGAGCAGATGTGCAGTGGCAGCGATTCCAGGGTGTCCCGAGCTGGGCAGAACATGTACTTGTGTCAATAGACGCTCTCGTAGTGATTCAGGAACATAGGTTAGATTGTGGGGGCTTTCAGGCGGTGGCAGATTCTGGAGATTCAAGTTGTTTGCTTCAGTCATGATGTCCCACTGTACGGGTGCGATGAGGAGGTTCTCAAGAATTATACTTTCATTGACGTTTGAGCAGCACGTCTCCTCCGTTTGACGAGAGAGAGCGTCGGCCTTGATATTCTTGATGCCGGGTCTGTATGATACAGTAAACTGAAATCTAGTGAAGAATAATGCCCACCTTGCCTGTCTGGGGTTCAGTCGTTTGGCCGAGCGTAGGTATTCGAGGTTCTTGTGATCGGTGAGGACTACAAATGGGTGCGAGGCTCCCTCCAGCCAGGGGCACCATTCCTCTAATGCTAATTTCATGGCCAGAAGTTCCCGGTTGCCCACGTCGTAATTCCGTTCAGCGGCGGTTAGCTTGTGTGAGAAGAAGGCGCAAGGGTACATCTTTGCTGGTGATCCGTGACGTTGGGAAAGTATCGCACCTACCCCAGTGTCGACCTCGACAACGAATGGGCATTCTGGATCAGGATGTCGGAGGATAGGTGCTGGAGTAAACCGAGTCCTTAGTTCATCGAATGCCTGTTGTGATTCTGAAGACCAGGTCCATTTAGTGGGGTGACGTTTATATCGCTTGTCATGGTGGTCAAAGGAGCGGCGATCGAACTGAAGTTCCTGATAAATCGCCTGTAGAAGTTCGCGAACCCCAGGAAGCGTTGTAAATCCTTGACTGTCTGGGGAAGCGGCCATTCCAGAACTGCCCTGACCTTCCTCTCATCCATCGCTACCCCCTCCTGGCTGATCACATACCCCAGAAAAGTTGTGCTTCTTTGATGGAACTCGCATTTCTCCTCTTTAGCGTAGAGTCGATACTGAATGAGGCGCTCTAGTACAGATCGGACATGACGAATGTGTTGTTCCGGGGAATTTGAATAGATCAGGATGTCGTCGATGTACACGATCACCCATCTGTTGAGCGTGTCCCGAAAAACGTCATTCATGAAGGACTGGAAGATTGAGGGACTGTTTGCCAGGCCGAAGGGCATAACCCGGTATTCGTAGTGCCCACTAGTGGTATAGAATGCCGTTTTCCATTCGTCCCCCTCTCAAATGTGGATTAAGTTGTAAGCATTGCGTAGATCCAACTTGGTGTAGTATTTGGCCTGGCGGAGCTGTTCTAGCGCTGCGTGGACTAGTGGTAGAGGATAACGAAACTTGACAGTAATATCATTAAGGTTGAGGTAATCAATGCAGGGCCGCAACCCTCCGGCCTTTTTCTTTACAAAGAAGAACCCCACCGAGGCAGGAGAAGTCGAGGGTCGAATAAATCCTTTGACCAATTCCTCCTCGATATAGGCTTTCATAGCTTCTGATTCAGGTTGTGATAGTGGAAAGATCCTCCCCTTTGGAGGGGTGGCGCCAGGTATCAGATCTATGGTGCAATCGACGGATCGGTGGGTTGGGAGTTGTAAAGCGATCTTTTTACTGAAGGCTTCGGCTAGATCGGCATATTCGGAGGGCAGGTTTAATTCGTCGGTGGTTTGAACAGATGGAACCGAATCCTGGATGGGTGACCGTGTGATCCTTGACAAACAGCGGTCTTGACAGGTAGCATCCCATTGAACGATTTGTCCCTCTCTCCAGGAAATGCGTGGGTTGGGGGTGCGCGGGCAGGGTAGGAAATGCGTGGGTTGTGGGTGCGCAGCCAGGGTAGTCCAAGAATGATCGCATGATTGGGAGACTGGATGACGTAGAATTTGATATATTCAGAATGGAGGGTTCCTATTTGTAGTTTGACTTCTTCGGTGATACGTAACACTTTCCCCTCTCCGAGGGGTCGGCCGTCTAGCGCCTCCACTACCAAAGGGAAATTACAAGGGGTAAGTGTGAGGTTATGTTGCAGGGCGAATTCATGTGAAACAAAGTTTCCAGCCGACCCGGAATCTAACAGGGCGGTAGAGGTAATCGTTTTATCATTGACAGTTATTTCAACCGGCAACATTATGCTTGAGGGGGAAGTTGTGATACGATTGTTGACACTCACCGATCGGGGTTTGGATGATGGACGGACCGGGCAGGAGGATATCATGTGCCCAGCCTGACTGCAGTAGAGGCACAGTTGGTTCTGCATTCGGTGCTCACGTTCATCGGGAGTGAGGTGAGTGAAGCCCAGCTGCATGGGCTCTGTTATGGCATTGGTCTCTGGCGTGAATCGAGGCATGGACCGGGTAGGACGTCATGAGCAGATCAAATTGTCAATTTGAATGGCGAGTTTAATGAATTCACTCAAACTTTTCCCCTCATCTCGGCAAGCCAACTCTGACTGGAGCTCCGAATTCAGTCCCCTCCGAAACAGGAGTTTTAATGTGTCCTTGATCCAACCTGTCTGGGCGGCAAGGATGAGAAAGGACAGGGCGTACTCGGCTGCCGGTCTTCTTCCTTGCGAAAGTGTTAACAGTTTATCTCCTGCACTTTTCCCCTCCGCGGGATGTTCAAAGACTTTGCGGAAGTGTTGGAGAAATGTTGTGAAGTTGGGAAATTAAGAGCTGTCCACTCTCCAAACAGCGGTAGCCCAATCCAGCGCCCTCCCGGTGAGCAATGAGCACACAAAGGCAATGCGGCTAAAGTCTGTGGGGTACAGCGAGGGCTGTTGATTAACAAAGAGCGAACACTGGAGCAAGAACCCTTTGCATCTGGTGGGGTCTCCGTCGAATTTCTCTGGGAAAGCTAGTCGTGGGCTCACTGGGGATGTGGGTGATGTTAGGGGTGGCGTGGTGTAATGAGGCACCGGGGCTGGAGCGGCTACAGCCGCGGTTGGCGTTATTTATTTATATGGCGTAACTCCTCGGTGAGTGAGGTAAGCTGGTTTAGTTGGTGGTGATGCATGGCGAGCTGTGTGGCCTGCGCAGATAGCTCAGTGGATAATTGCCTGAGTGCTGCTGGATCGCTGTGTGGCGAAGTCTTCTGTTGCTAATCATCAGCAGAGTCTGGATCCATTTGCAGCGTTTATTGCGTACACAGACAAGACAGGGTCAATCACCAGTAGATACAATAGCGGAGGCTTGGCTGAGACAGAACGTGGGACAGGCAGGAGGTCGAGGCAGGCGGCAGACAATCACAGTAGTAGAACAATCCAAGTCAGGGCAGGCAGAGACAGATCAGAGTACGATAAACAGTCCAAGGTCAAACGAGTAGGCAAGATACAGGGTAAACGCTCAGTGGTGACAGCCGGGGCAAATCAAGACTTCGCAGTGAGCTGATGTGAGTGTTTGGCTTAAATGTGTGTGTGTGATTAGATGCAGGTGTGTGCATGCAATCAGTCCCAGGTATGAGGCATGATGGGAACTAGAGTCCGAATGGATAAAGTCAATATTCAGGAGAGAGTTCCCTCTGGTGGTGAGGAGGAGGTGGTACGGAAGCCTCCTCTGTAACAGGTTAAATGCAGAGCACAAATTCAGAGTATGGGACACCATATTGGCTACACGCCATGTCACTTTCACTTTTTCTCTTTCATATTTCTATCCCGATTTGAATGAGATGACTTTTTCAAGAGAGAAAGCAATATTACGGTTAGAGGATGTTAGCTGGAATCAAGGGTTTGAAGTTAAAAACACCTGAATGATGGATTTATTTCTCACAAACACACAGCATGTGAATTATTTACATACTTGTGGAGGGTTGTGATGTTTCTATCAGCTGTTTGAACTCTCATTCTGATGGCACTCATTCACTGCAGAGGATCCATTAGTGAGCAAATAATGTAATGCTAAATTACTCCAAATCTGTTCCAATGAAAAAATTAAATTCATATTATTATTTATATTCCTAAAAGTCACTGCAAAAATCACTGCCTTACAGATGTTAAGGCAGAAAGGGTTACAATCAAAGTCACTCACCCCATATCAGTAACAAAGGGCAACCTCCTAAACACTGAGGCTGTCAGCTTGGCCTAACAGCACAGCACCTTGCAGCTGAAGTTCTCCGATTGGCTGTTGCCCCACCTAATAGACAGGCTGAATACCGTCTGTTCAGTCAAGCTGTCAACCCTCAGCACAAATACAAACACCCATGGCAAACAAAAATGAGTGATATTAGAAAAATGCTGCAATGGCTGCAATAAAAATGCCTAAATTTCAAAAAAGTAAAATCAGTATTTTCAAAAGCACATTCAAATAAAAATAAACACTCCTAAACATGTTGATTGTCAGATTTCCAGTTTTGCAAATAGCAGCATAGCCTACCTGGCAACGTCTCTGACAAGCAGATGGGTTCAGAATTATATTTCATTGAAACACAAACAGACCAGAGGGTGCCCCCGCAATGCTTTTCCCATGGCACGTGTGTCTTGGCTACACAACAGGAACAGGGTTTCACAAAGAGTAGATTTCTAAATCAGGATTTCTAGTGGATGTATTCACTACTGCAATTAGAGCACAGTCTATGGGTAACGGTCTGTGACCCCATGTCTGACCCATCATTTGGCTGGTCTCCATCAAGTTCCAAATGGGCAACAGCTCAAGCGTGCACTGACCAGCATGTACCTCGGCTACCAGCTGAAAAAGTCACCTATCACTTGCAGGACTGCGGTCTGGTGACAGAGGGACTACATTAATCTTATTTGTCATAAGCAGTCTCTTGGGAGAGGAACGAGCCAGCCTGGGACTCAGCAAAGCCTCTTTATCTCACCCAATCATGAAAACAGACCCAAACACACACACACACATACACAGCCCTATCTCTGGCTGGCAGTCTGGAGCTCTAATTAGATGTGATAGTTAAAGAGACTGAAAATGGGGACAAAAGCCACATTATGCAAATGGTGTTTGATTTTTGCCCATTCTCTCCTCCGTCTCTCGCTTTCTTTTGCTCTCTGCCTCTTTCTCTATGCTCCTTTTTCACACTGTGTACCCAACTTGTGAAAGGAAGGAGAAAAAAAGAGAAAGGGAGAATTTTGTGCCGTGCTGGCCTCAGTGTGTGCCCTTCCATGTGTGAAGACTCAGCTGAGTAGGTCCGATAATTGGACACTTTGGCTGGAGATAGTTTCATAATGGAGAGGCTTGTCATTGTACTGTATGAGAGTGCGTTTGTGAGTATGTGTGGGTGCGAGAGGCTTTTTAGGCATAAGACACAGGAGATTTTACTGAATGGGTTCAGCAAAATCATGCTGTAAAAAATATGAGGTATGGGGGACTGTGGGTTCAGATAAAAATGCAGCGTAACAAGAGAGGAACCTTTCACGTAACACTATAAAATATGGCAGACGTGTTGTACTTTAAGAATAAGTCATTTTGACCCACTTTACGTTGCATTTTTATGGATTTAGCAGACACTTTCATATAAATATATACACAAACACACTTTATATCAGTTAATGCATTCATCAAATCAAAACTAGTACACTAACATTAATAGCACCAATTTCATCCTAAAAAATTAGGGACACACTGATATAAAATTTCTGGCCAATACAGATAATTATGTTCATAATATTTAAAAGCATCATGCTGTGGGGGTGTTTTTCAGCTGCAGGGACAGGACGACTGGTTGCAATCGAGGGAAAGATGAATGCGGCCAAGTACAGGGATATCTTGGACGAAAACCTTCTCCAGAGTGCTCAGGACCTCAGACTGGGCCGAAGGTTTACCTTCCAACAAGACAATGACCCTAAGCACACAGCTAAAATAACGAAGGAATGGCTTCACAACAACTCTGTGACTGTTCTTGAATGGCCCAGCCAGAGCCCTGACTTAAACCCAATTGAGCATCTCTGGAGAGACCTAAAAATGGCTGTCCACCAACGTTTACCATCCAACCTGACAGAACTGGAGAGGATCTGCAAGGAGGAATGGCAGAGGATCCCCAAATCCAGGTGTGAAAAACTTGTTGCATCTTTCCCAAAAAGACTCATGGCTGTATTAGATCAAAAGGGTGCTTCTACTAAATACTGAGCAAAGGGTCTGAATACTTAGGACCGTGTGATATTTCAGTTTTTCTTTTTTAATAAATCTGCACAAATGTCAACAATTCTGTGTTTTTCTGTCAATATGGGGTGCTGTGTGTCCATTAATGAGAAAAAAAAAATAACAAATGATTTTAGCAAATGGCTGCAATATAACAAAGAGTGAAAAATTTAAGGGGGTCTGAATACTTTCCGTACCCACTGTATATATATATAATTGAGGGACTCAAACACAACTATGTTTATGAAAATTATGAAATATAATTTTTTTCCATTTAGTACTGCCCTTCGGAAGCAACAGAAGATACTTGCATGTTTCCCGGAAGACAAATTACAATTTACCTTGATCTTCAAATTCAAAAAGCTCTTAATGCATCGTGTTTCCTTCTGGAGCATCAGTGAATGTTTGAACCTTTTTTAATAGTTGTGTTTGAGTCCCTCAGTTGTCCTCAGTGTGAAAAGATGGATCTCAAAATCATACAGTCACTGCTGGAAAGGGTTCAAATATGCAAAAGATGCTGGAAAACTGAAGAATCTGCAGGACCTGGTGGATTTTTCTGAGGAACAGTGCTCAGTTTAACTGTTCAGAACAAACAAGGGACTCATGATTTTTTGTTTATTCTCTTGCCTGTCTTGGAGTAATTTGTGTTCCTGTGGAGCCATGTTTTGTCTTGTTGTGGTGTTAGAGTTCCGTGTTAGAGTGACCTGTTCACTTGCCTGGCGTCTGGAGTGCTTCAGAGTTTATGGTCAATAAGTATCTGAGCTTGGCTCTCTGGTGCCTTGCTCTGGTCTCTCCACCGGCCTGGTCTTGCCGCCTCCTCTGCTGCTATAGTATGCTGCCAGTTGATGTCTGAGGCCGTTCCAGTGGCCTTCCCTAGCAATTTCTGTTTGTGTTCCTGTTGTGGTATCACCTGTGCACCTCACAACCCTTTTGTATTGATCTGTTTTGTCAATAAACCCTTGTTATTCCCACTGCAATTGGGTCCTCCTTCCAGATCCCCGACATATATATGTAATAATGAACAAGTAGGCTAATGTAGTCAGGGTCTTGTTCGGCGTCCTGGGGTGTTACAAAGTATTTGTGAAATCTAGCTAACAAAATATATATTGTGTGTTGGAGTGGTCCAGACGCTACACTAATTATGAATAATTTATAACTAAATTATTTAATCAATTTCATTTTAGAATAATTTATACAAACTTGACATAATTTAGGCATCACATTAAGTTAAAATGTCTAATATCGGTAACATTAACCAATATGGTATCAATATATTGTGCTTCTCCAATGAAATTTCATGACATTATCCACACCGCTATGCTAATAAGACCCATGAAAATGTCTTTTATTTACTCTTCAGAACAAGCTTTGGGTACGTCCCCATCGCCCTCTGCATTTGACCTATTAAAGCTCACCAGCACAGAAAGCTGATTATATGTGCACCGCACCATTGTTTCCTCGTATGAATGAATCCGGCCGGCCACTTTGAATGGCTGAGCACAATACTAACATACACCAGACAATGACCTTATAATTAACAGATCATGATGAAAAGAAACGACAGAGAGGGGAGGGAACGGAGGCATTTGAAAATAGACATGACTTGGCAGGGAACTCTAACCCTGCAGACAAAGAGTACAAGGTCAAATGAATTAATCTGATTAGCATGTTTATTCGGAATCCATTCCCCCGAGTACGACACCTTTTCTCACCCAACAAAACCAACCATCCTGCCCTCACTGATGGAAGATAATTACCCAAAGAGTTGAAGGGAAGAAAGCTATTTATGAGTACACAGAGAGCAAGATTTCCCTAATATCCAAAAACTGTGCGCCAATGATCTTACAGATGAATTTGTGTGTGTTTGTGTGTGTAATTGTGAAGTTTATCGTCTCTCTGTTGGAGTCTGAGAGCAGGGCCTTCTTTGCTCTTAAGCATGAAGTCTGGAAGAGATAATTAGTTCATCTGACTCCATTCAGTACACTGGCAGACGGTCTACGAGTTGGCATTGCTTCACTGCCTTATTACACAGAAGACACAGGAATAATATTGCATATAATGTGATCGCTGCATGAATTAGGACAGTATTTTACATTCACTTTAACTTCAAAACAAAGACGAGGAAACATTTCAAATGCCTCTAAATTACTGTAGGTATGAAAACTCTTGCTTTTCCGATACAATGACTTCACGTTTGCCCTAACCGTATGCAGCATGAAAATGTGACAAGCAATAAAATCTCTTTCAAATTGTGAAATCTCATTAGTGCAAAATCCTGCTTCTCCTAGCTGTATATCAAACTTCATATGTCCTGATTGGCTGTGATTGTGTTGCATCATGCAGATTTTTCCCTGTCAGTATGGAAAGACAAATTACTTGAGGCTGAAAATTTGCCGCATGGTTAAAAAACACAGTGTAAGAACATGCTTTTACTATTTCATGCTAAAAAAAGATGATATATCAAACACTGCACAGATTAAATGTATTCATCATTTTGCCCATGACGTCCAATAAAATTGTTTATTAACCAAACAGTTTTGATTCTAATTGACTTCAATTGGCTTTTTTGTTAAGAAAATGGATATCAAAGGGAATTAAAACAGTTTAGTTACCAATATTCTTCAAAATATTTTCTTTAGTGTTCCACAGAATAAAGTAAGTCATACAGGTTTGGAACGACATGAGGGGGAGAAAATGATGACAGAATCTTCATTTTTGTGTGAACTATCTACTAAATACTTGCACATCAATCCCTTTGCCCCTCTCTCTCTCTCTCTCTCTGTGTGGTTCTCTCTAGCTGAGAAAGATTGGGCAAAAAAACAAAAGCAAACAAAATCTCATTATCCTCTTAAGTGCGTGATGGAGACTATAAGTGCAGTGAGGTAGACATCAGATGGAGAAGAATGAGGCAGCTGAGCTCTCTTCCACAGATAACCACTCTCTGAGATTGATAGCAGGCCAGACTTGATGCCATATTGGTTTGGACTGGCTTTGTGATGTTTATCTCAAGGGAGAGAATCATCACATCAAGGTTAACACAAGATGAACAGTTTATGGGCAGTTAAGACAAACCCTGAGTTCAGCTGCAGGTGCGGCAGAGCTCAGTATGCTTGTGTTTGAGGATTACAGGCAAAGACTCTGATCTGAAATCAATCCCTGAGCAACTCTGTACATACTGTATAGGCATGATGGAATCAAATAAATATGTAACTTGTTGACTTTCTAATAACACTAAGTTGGACCACATTCAAATGTTCATCATTCACAAAGCTCTAGACAACTTCTTGCATGCTTGTTTATTAAATACTTAACTTTGCTGATTTTTCTGTCCATTACAATTGATGTATATCAGATTGTACAACATAACTCAAGTGAAATCTTTAGTAAAACCAAGACAGATTGTAACAATTGTCAAGTTCTGATGTCCTTACTATTAAAATGTAAACAATGCCACACAAACCTAAGAAAGGTCTTGTGCTAACGTTAGCAATGTCTGGCCTAGAAAAGAAATAAAATATTTTTATATGATCAAAAAGTGTTAAAAGTTTACAAGATGTTATGCATATGTGTAAAAAGCAGACGATCAGCTTTTTTAAAACAGTGGTTCCCTTTCAGTCGGTCACTCTCGACATCACGTCAGAGGACCGACGAATTGGGATCTCGTTTGAGGGACCAATCTACTTTGAGTGTACCTTCGATGGTGGGGCAGCTAGGGGGTTACAAGGGTCCCCCCGGTCGGTTGCGATGCAGTTGTGTCCTAATACCACCTCCAACGCTCCTTCAGGGAACGAGGGTTACATACGTAACCGAGACGTTCTCATATATTAAATTAATATTGATATAATATATAAATAATACTGCAATTATTAATAATATAATAATAGTTTTATAATAATCAATATTCATTTTAATTATCTAACTCAATTAACACGTTAAAAACATTAATGAGGATGTAATCTGAAATCTTTTTTTTCTCTCAATAACTTTTTTTTTTTTAAGAAGAATTTATCATTGTTGAACTTATCCAGTTTCCATTAATAATATTTTAACATTATTTTGTATAGCCTTACCGAATATTGTGTTGGACAGCTGGCCCTTCAAGTCAAAAAAGTTGAGAACCTCTGACTTAACATGAACTAAATTAATATTTATTCTAGTCAAAAATATTACTTCAGATTATTCCAACTCAACCAAATTTTAAGAGTCCAATTAGATAAAAAATAGCCTTTTAACATAACAATTACAGTGTATTTATTATGTTTGAATGCATTTAATCTAGAATTCCACAGATTATTTCCCCCAGTATCATCAGAGATAATGGAGAACAAGTCCGCCTGGATCACCATTATAAGTATCAGAAGGTGGTGTGGCATACGATCAGGCCTGGTAAAAAATTAAGTTTGATTCATGCAAGAGGTGATCCATGAACTATTGCCGCTGTGCCCTTGAGCCAGGCACTTAACCTCAGGTTGCTCCGGCGGGATTGTTCCTGTAATGTACATCACTCTTAAAGCACCTGCTAAATTACTTCTTACTTTCTATCACGAACATTACAATCACAGAGTTTTCTGTCACAGTGACATACGAACGTGTGTGTTCGTGACTCAAAGTCCATTCCAAACCACGTAGAGAGGCTTTTATTAAAAGGCCACGGCTTTCTGTGAGATTGTTGTGCTGTGGTGAGACACTGCCCCCACTGTCATAAACATTTAACGTTTAGACTGAAATCACATGCTGAGTATATCACTCCACAATTCCCTTGATGAATGACTGGCTTGATTAAAGCAAGACTGTGATGAACAAACAGAAGTGCAGTTTAGAGCGCTGTTTACGTGCACACTGTGAATCTGGACGGCAAAATCAGTCAAGATAATGAACAGAAAAACACTGGGCTTATAATTAAATGCTAAGACAGCCTCAACGCAGCCACATCTTTCCTTCACTACCCTATTACAAACACTCTGCTTCTCGAAGCCTGGATATTTCCTTTTTAATCATCAGTGAATCACAAGAGCTTTTGGGGAATGTACGAGATTTCGAAACGGATTAAATATGAATTAGTTGAGGCAATTAATCAAAATTATAAACATCTGTGTACATCTTATAAACCCATTTAACCTTGATAAGTTTTAAAAGGTGTGTTATAATTAGATGCGCCGCGTGTCATTACTCGATTTAGAGATGCGATGTAAAAGTTGAGCTCTTATCAGCAGAGCGAATGAGTAAATGGGAATTAAAGGATCATATGAATCTTCTGTCTGGGGCGTGGTTATCTAACAGCCTCCCATAGCGCACCAGTATGCTTGCGAACACCTTTATTCCAGATGGTGCAGGATGACACACACACAGAGAGAGAGAGAGAGAGAGAGAGAGGGAGAGAGAGAGATAACTGTTTGTTCCATTCACTCTGCATTGCTCAATAAAGAAAGATAATTGTAGAGCTTTGACAGACGTTAAGAAATTATTACAGATGGACATGAATGGAATTTCATTACTTGATGATGCTTCCTCAAATACAACAACAAAACCTGCACAACATCTCAAGCAATGACTTTCAATGCAGTTAAATATTTGCTGATCAGCAGTGTTGGGAAGGTTACTTTGGAAATGTAATAGGTTACAGATTACAAGTTACCCTACTTAAAATGTAATAAGTAGTGTAACTTTTCAATTACTTTATTAAAGTAATGTAACTGATTACATTTGATTTACTTTTTGATTACTTTTCTAAATTTCTAATGTTTTCAACTGTTTATCATTTTCAAACATGTAAACCAGGCAGGGTAAACCTTTCAGTAGTACTCAACACTGATTACTGTCACACTTTCGAAATCCTTTTTCACTTCAATTAAGATTATATTTAAATTTTAAAGTAGACATTGGATGCAAAATTCACTTTTACATGGTGTTTGCATATAAATGTATCTTAGTGTGTGGACACAACCACCCTACAATGATAAAAATCCATTCCTTTTTTTAAATCCCCCCAAATCCTAAACAGTCTCAATTATCAAGCTGTTTTGATTTTCTGAGCAGTATGATGTCATACTGTTCAGGCCCCGCCCACAACTGCTGATGTACTGTCCAATATCATCATATTTTCACCCTCAGCCAGTTTTGTGATGTAGAAGAACATAAGAATCTTAATTTTCTCCCAACAACAGAGCCACTGAGGACGCAGTGCATTAGTTTTGTTTTGTTTGGTAATGCGCCACTGAACACACCTAAATTAATTTATGTCTGCGCAAATAATTTTACTCCAGACTGCTTTCTGAACGAGGAACAATTCAAGGCAGGTTTTGTTAAAAAGTTCA
Organism: Sinocyclocheilus grahami; assembly: GCF_001515645.1. NCBI lineage: Eukaryota > Metazoa > Chordata > Actinopteri > Cypriniformes > Cyprinidae > Sinocyclocheilus > Sinocyclocheilus grahami. The sequence goes on along the minus strand of NW_015505638.1, from coordinate 1,023,135 downwards.
AACTCAAGGATAGATCAGTACCCACTGTTCGTGATCCAGCTGCACCTCCAGAAGAAGTCTGACACTTTATATGTTTTATGATTATTTGCAAATCGCCTTTGCTGTTCACAGAAGAAAGGGGCGGGTGACCAGAGCTCATTAGCATTTAAAGGCACATGCCCCAAAATTGATGTGAACAGAGCAAGGTAAAAAGGGTATTGTTTTACACGACCACTGAGGAATTTTAACCAAAGTATGTTGCAGACCGTTCATGAAGACCCTAAAGAATCATACCAACTTGTAGAAGACCAATGTCCCCTTTGAAGCACAGCCACCACAATGTCAGACTTACTTTGAGATCATTCTGAGGTTAAATACATATTTAAAATCATAACAAGAAATATTTTATCAGCTATTATACTGTTTTTGAAATCAAATCTTTACATAGCTATAACAGTAAACACTGGAATCTAACAATGCCTTGGGGGAAAAAAACAGTTAATCTTTAAAAAATGAAGCATAGCTATACATAAACCCATTTAGGAAATAAAAGAGTTATCAAAAAAGCACGTTCTAAACTCCTGAAACATTGGTGTTTCATATTTTAGAGCAGTCACTGCAATTTATGAAAGAAATCAATTAAATCTGTATGAGGGAGTGTGTGTGGAAAAAAAGCAGATGTAACCCCCTTTGTAATCCTTAACATTTTCATAAGTAACTGTAATTTAATTACACATTTTTTCTCAGTAATTGTAACTGATTACAATTACTTTTATTTTGTAATTACATTACGTAATTCCGTTACATGTAACTAGTTACTTCCCAACACTGCTGATGAGCATATCATCAGCTTACTACATTTTAGTGATTTATATTAGATCAACTTCAGGCCAGTGAACACATTCAATAAGAATGGCAGATGTCATACTGTTTTTGTCATAAATGTTGTGGCAGCAACGAGTGGGTGAGATAAAGCACATTGGCTCTCAGCTAGTTTGACTCTCTTCACCCTCAGAAGTGCAGCTCCCACATTCTGATATCTATAATGAACTGCTGTCCTAAATCTAAAGATTTTGCCCAGTCAGACAGGCTTCCAAAGCACCATGATGAACAACGATCTAAACAATGACCTAAAACAAATTCAATGAGATATAAATAAATTAATGATAATAGTGACTAAAATGCTTACTTCTGGGAAGAAATGGAGTCATAAGTTGATTTTAAAAAAAGATGAAAGAAAAGGGATTTATAAATAGGACTAGGTATATTAAAAAAAAGATCTTTATTCTATTCCAATTTCCACTTTGATTTGATTCAGATTCATTTGCATCTATTTGTTATAAATTTAATTTTGCTTGCATATTAAAGATATTCAATAATTATACAGTGTATCTGACTCATTCACCGTCCTATGAATATGTACCGGTTAGATCTGGTTTCCTGTGCTTTTAAAACAAGTAACTTCTCTTTGTGAACTACTAAAAGAACTGTATAAGATTTGATTCACTAAAAATAACCAGTTCATAAGAGTAATTTGTTCATGAATCAGACTGCACTGGGCGCATATGTTTTTTGCATTTATCTCAAAAGAAAACACTCACCAGTATTTGCGATATACAATCTTTTCATTTTACAGTAAAGGATACACTATTGTTTAAAAGTTTTGTGTTGGTCTCTTATGCCTCCCAAGGCTGATTTTTTGTTTTAAATCAAAAGACAATGTTGTGAAATATTATCATAATTTCAAATAACTGGTTTCTATTTTAATATATTTTATGTCATTTATTTCTGTGAATTTTTAACAGCCATTACTCCAGTCTTCAGTGTCTCATGATCCTTCAGAAATCATTCTAATATGCAGAATAGGTGCTCAAGAAACATTTCTTATTATCAATGATGAAATCATTTGTTCTGCTTAAAATTTTTTAAGAAAAGCATCATACATTTTTTTCAAGATTCTTTGATTAACAGAAAAAAAACAAAGCATTTATTTTTAATAGACTGTTTTAAATTAATATTTATATATTTTTTAATTGATTTAATGCATCTTTGGTAAAAAAAAAATGATTTAATATATTATTAATTTGCTTTAAAAAATGGTAATGTACAGTACATCTATGCTACATTTAAAATCAAGACATCTACTCTAAGCAACCATGTTCAAACTGTACACTGCAGCCTAAGACTTTTACCCTGTCTGCTTCTTCAATGATAACACAAGCAGATAAGATGAGAACATCCCAGCATACAAACAACTCTCTTACCCTCTATTTCTACAAAAGGTCACATCGCTAATATAGAGTGTCTCATAGCGTTTGTGTTTGTTTGTGTGTAAACTATCATCAACAGCAGCATGCACCATTTCCAGATGAAAACGATCCTGGCTGTCCAACTCAGGGCGATTAGGTAAAAGAAAGGATGACACAGGCTTGCAAAAGTCAATGAAATGTCACCATCAGTGGTTGTAAGCCTCCTGTGCCATCTCAGCATCTAAACAGGGTTACATTAACAGCACTGATTAACATAAGTGTCAGTAGAAATGTGCCGAAGAGCATCCTAATGATTTTTAAATGGATTTGTGGAAGCAGCAGGTTTTAAGCAGCTCTGGTGATAAGAATCCGCTGGAAGGAGAAAAGAGTTTTACTTTGGAGCTCTATTAAAGGGTTAGTTGACCCCAAAATGAAAATTCTGTCATTAATTACTCACCCTCATGTCGTTCTAAACCCGTAAGACCTCTGTTCATCTTCGGAACACAGATTAAGATGTTTTTGATGCATTCTGAGAGCTCTCTGACCCTCCCATAGACAGCAATGTAATTACCACGATCAAAGTCCAGAAAGGTAGCAAGGAGATCAGTAAAATAATCCATGTGACATCAGGGGTTCAACCGCAATTTTATGAAGCTACGAGAATACTTTTTGTATTCAAAGAATAAAGTCATTATTTTTGTTTTCTTTGTGTACAAAAAGTATTCTCGTAGCGTCATAAAATTGCGGTTGAACCCCTGATGTCACATGGATTATTTTACTGATCTCCTTGCTACCTTTCTGGACTTTGATCGTGGTAATTACAAAATGGTGAGTATACAAGGGACATACTGTATGAACTGAAAACCATATTTTTGGGTGTTCATTTTCACAGCTCTTAGCTTTAGGGATAATACTTCATGACTTTTTCAAATCTTATTATAACTGATTATATGACTTCAACTATAACACTTTTCAAGCCAAAAATACTTCTCTAATGTACACAATTAATACACATTGTGTTTTTCAACAACAGGTTTTGCGATCAGATTATTATTAACTGGTTGATATTATATATTCGCAAACTGGGTTTTAATCAAGTCAGAGAAATTATAAATGGATAATAATATATAATTTTGATAATTTCATTATTATCACTATTTTATTATTATTAGACATACATCATTGGTGTCTCTGGTGCCTCAAACATGAAAACAATAAAGACATAACAGCATAAACTGATGGTTAAAAATACTTGGAGTTGTCAGAGTTATCTTAATACACATGCTTGTTTATATTCTTGCAATAGCTTAAAAATCAATAATGCAAAAATAACAAGTAAATTGCTGTAAGTAACCACAACAAGTCAAGGCTGAGTCAATTGTTCAGCCTCGGAGTACATCGGAGTAATCATAAGTTCTGCAGTGTTAAATAATTCAAGATGAGTCTACAATAATAAGAAGGATATAGCAGAGTGAAGAGGTGCTCTCACTCTTACTTTTATTTTACATTCTCTTTGTGTCGTCTTATTATTAGGCCTGAGAAAGAGGGTTGTGAATGTTATTGCGAACTTGCCTTGACTCTATACAGGGTCCTCAGTGGCTTCAATGAATAAACAGCCCTCCAGAAGACACTGTTTATTTTGTTTCACTTCAATGAGTTCTTGTAGTCTTTCTTCTCAGTCACTATATTGTATGCTGCACAAAGACACACTGGTGATGAACCACTTTGCATTCAGCAACTACAATACCGACCTAGCTTTCTCTCAAATGCAAACACTCTACTGTACTTCAGAATTAATCTCAGTTAGTGTTTTTACAAACAGGTGGGAGATATGAAATAGCAGGTGGTTGCTTGCTGTGGGTGTAGTTGTTGCTCTTACTAAACTGTAAAGGTCTCAGCGGTGGCGGTCAGATGTTCATCTTAACAACTTTTGTTGATATTTATGAGCATAAAAGGTTTTTATTTTAGTTTGAAAAACTAATTTCACTGGCTGTGAAACTTTCTAAAATCAATTTTTAAATATATTACTACACTACAACTACCTTTAAGAACTTTGGGGCTATAGTAACACTTTTTTAAAAGAAGATAATTTTATTATGCCAGGGTGTGTTAAATTGATCCTGAAAATAAAAACCTCCTATCACTGTTTCCATAAAATATTAAGCAGCACAATTGTTTTCAACAATGATAGTAAAAAAAAAAAATTCTTGAGCAACAAATCAGCATATTAGATTCAGACAAAATCAAAATCACACAATCAGAAGTCATCTTCCTGCCATGTGCATTGACTACAACACAGGTGGCTTAATCTGTTAATTATGAGGACTCCAGTCACACGGATGCACCGGCGGATCTCCTAAGGAACAGGGCGGCACTGCACATATTAATGCAATATACATGTGACCTGTAGCACAGCAGGGGTGAAGGGGGTTGCAACATGCAGATTTCACTTGATTGTGTAAAGTTTAGTGAGGTAATATGGATTAAGACTAGATTATTTAAACTTGAATATCCCACGGGGGCTGGGGATGGGGGCATTTTAGTCAGCAAAGCTGAAAAGCAGATTTGATTGTGTTTGTGATGCTAAGGAAAGGACAATGCTGTTAATTATGAATATTACATGTTACATCAAATTCTCATGTTTTGACTAACACCTTTTTAATACATAGCAAGACAAAAATCCATCTTTAGCCTATATCCCAAAGCAGAGAGAAATCTGTTCGTGTGGGCTGCTGAGACAATCTTAAAATGTTCTTGTCTCTTTTTGGCCTTCATCCCTTTCTGCTACTCTAAACTGTACTAAAAATACTAATATTTTAATTAAAGATTAAAGGGACATTCCACTCAAAAAATGAAAATTCTGCCATTCCAATCCTGTATGCATTTCGTACACCTCCAGAAAACAAAATATTTTTTTGAAGAATACTGGTAACTCATTTTCCGTTCCCTTTGAATTCCATTGTATTTTATTTTTGTCCATACAATGGGCAAAATATCTTATTTTACATTACAGAGTGAGTAAATTGTGAAATAAAGTGTGGACAAACAATTAACTATGAAAGAATAAAGTTGTACAGTAAGTTGTACTATAGTGCTTAAAGTTTAATGCAACTATGCCTTAGGCAGCAAATTATTCCAAGTGCTATCTATAGAATTCTTACAATATATTTCTGTAGGACAGCACATAAAAAAACATATTAAACTTGACTTACACTAATCTTTCATGAATGTCAGATCCTTTTTACACTCGTGTTCCTGGTAGATCTCTCATGAACTGGTTGTTCCTAATGGAGATTTCCAGCAAACTGAAAAACCATTACTGGTGCTACTCAGAACCTTATTCTCTAAAGGTGTCCTTGTTGTGATGGAGATGGCTGTGGCTCAGAGAAATAGGTTTTTTATTGGACCATGAGATTTCTGAGTTATTTCCATCATGTTCTGGGTCACCATCTGGAGTGTACCTACACCCTCACAACCAGCCAAGGAGATTGCTCTTTATCTGCCTGTCCCCCCCATTGCCTCTCTTTCCATTTTCCATCCCTTTTTCCCCGCCTGTCTTACGATTGCTTGACAACCTGCCAGGATAAAGGAGATGTGTAATGGGGGAAGAAAGAAGGAAAAAGATGAAAGTAAAGCTAAATCTCACCCACGTCTCCCTGGACCAACCTGCTCCTCGTGGGGAGTCCAATATCATCATACCGTTTCAGTTGTGGGATTGATTTCAGCTGTTGTTCAAAAGCCCAAAACTTCCCAAGGGAGGGCATTTTCTCTGATTTAATAAACAAGGATAGAATGCCAAAATCAAAACAAAAAAATGGATTGCCCTTAGCAGATCTCATCTAATATTATCTACTGGGTCCATTTTTCCTTTAACAGATGTCATTTGAAGCATCATACTAAGTCGCAAACCAGTTGCGAAAGGAAAGGAAACGAAAGGAAAAAAAGGGAAGGGAAGTGAGGAAAAGTAAAAAGAATAAAACCAAAGGAAGGATACAGGAAAGAAAAACAGGAAATGAAAATGGAAAGGGAAGGGAAGGAAATAGGCATGGAAAAGAAAGGAAACGGGAAAAGTGAAAAAGAAACGGCAAAATAAGGAAAAATGAAAGGAAACAAAAAAGGAAAGGGAAGTAAAATGAAAAAGCAAATTGAGGACAGGCAAGATGTAGGAAGGAAATAAAAGGAAAAGGAAAAAGAAAAGAAAGGAAAGAACAGAAAAGGAAAGGAAATTGGAAAAGAAAAACAGCATTAGAAAAAAAAGAAAGACGGGAAAGGAAAAGAGGAAAATAAAATAAAAGTACAGTAAACAGAAACAAAAGAAAAAGAAGAAAAGAAATTAGCATATAAAAATGTATATAAGAAAGTGGGAGTTAAAAAGAAAAAGAAAGGGAAAGAAATAAAAAAGGAACACAAAAATGTTCTCAAAGAACGCAACCCATTAAAATGAAATCAATTGCAGCAAAGATGTCTTAAAGAACTCTGTGGAATCCTATGCCAACCACTTCACCGCATTTACAAACAAAAGCAATTCCCTGAGGAGCTTTTATTATAGACAAACACTTCTGCTTCCACAGCATAACTATGTGTAAACCCACTCTTGTTCTCTAAAAGCATTTAGAAATACAGGCTATTTTGCAGCAGAATAAACTTTTAAAATCTTTGCCTCCTCAGAGCTCAGAATCAGAGCGGTTGGTTGTGTGTGTTTATTGGGTTTGTTTGTGTTACGAAGGAGGGGTGATGTCTGCTGCTGCAGGCTGATTTTCACCCTGCTTATCTCCCATTTACATGGGTCACAGGCTTTATAAAGCTTTTATTGTGTGTGTGTGTGTGTGTATATATATATATATATATATATATATATATATATATATATATACTGTATATAAACTTGAAATTGGCCTAATTAAACTTTCCCAAATTAAACCTTAGAAATTAAATTTTATTTATTATTATACTGGGGAGAAATGAAAGTCTAAAACTGACCAGGATTTTCAAAAGAGATGTCACAAATGATATCAGACACCAGATTTGCTTTGTACCCACTATTGTGTGTGCCCCTCCCCCCAAACATTATGCAGACGACACTCATGAATATGCATGATTATTTTGGGATGAATAAATCCATAGCATTTGAGTTTTTTCCCCACAAATAATTCAGCACTTGCAACTCTTTGAAATTCAAAGCATTCACAGCATGTGCACACAACTGAATTAAAATATATATATATATATATATAAAAAAAAACTTTCAGGGGAAAAAAAATAAATAAATAAAATGTAGTGATAAAAAGTAAAGATTCACAAGCTGGTTGGTGCATGAGAGGCCAATGCTGCTTCTTATAATTGTGTAATTTTAGATTTATGCAGAACCCTGAAGGAGGATTGCTGACTTTGCCTTTTCCACAATAATAATCTTGTCTTATCTCTTCATTTAGTTGGTTTTATGTCACTACACCTCATTATTCCTTCTCCCTTCTGCTTACACTTCCCTGAAAAGCTCCCAAATAACCCTGATGTGCCTATTCACCATATTAATGTTGTGCTAGAGCAACAAAGGGAGAGAGGAGCAAAGGAAGATGGGAGTGTAGAGAGAGAGGCTTATATATGCTCAGTGACAAAAGACCCTAGCAGAGTTGAAAAGCAGTCTGGACCTTCACACAAAAACAGCTAGCAATAGGCTTTACGAACACATCACCTCACTTCTAACATGCCGTTACGGCCAACACAAACAAAAGCAAGAGCAAAACATTCAGCAGCCCTAGGTCGCCTTGGCTGAGCATGTATTATGGTTTTGCAAGTGCTAACAGGGACAATTATTGTCACCACAAGGGAAATATTTGGTTGAGGATCTAGATTTAATTTAGTCACTATTGGTACGAAATAAACTGGCAGCCCTAGAGGTTTGACATTGTCTAATAAGCTAGGCCTGATGGGAGTGCACCCTATAACATACACATACACACACACACAATTGTACAGGCACTGAATGGTGAATATATCCACCACTAGAGAACCAATGACATATGTAATGACAATGGTTCTCAAACTGTGCTCCACTGGTGGTCTGTGAAGGTTTCAAAGTGGTCTGTGACATGAGTGAGTGATAAAAAAAGGTCAAAATAAATAAAATAATATTATTGACATAATAAATTGATAATATAATTGGCCAATACTAGAGTATCAGAATAATATGTATCAGTATCTTCGTATATTGTATATTTAATTGTACTGTCTATGTTGTTTTTTACATTTAGATGAACTTTTCTGTCATCTGATGCTCATTAAAAAACAGTGTTAAATGTAATTGTTTATTTCTAATTTATTTATACAAAATATAATAGCATTTTAATATAGGTTATCAGTAATATCTGCTATTTACCATGTATAAGAATCATTACTTTAGTATTATTTATTTTATTGTATTACTTAGTTGACATTTTTATATTTTAGTATGTTTTAGTAACTTTGTTATTTGCTTTTGTCCTTTTTATTATTATTTTTAATATTTCTATGTAGCTTTAATTTATTTTTATTTCAGTATTTCAGTTTATTTTATTTCAGCTTGTTTTAATAAATGAAAAAAATATTCTTAATATTTTAGTTAAAATGTTTTATTTTAGTTTATTTTTTAGCTTAGTTCATTTAGAATTTTAATATCCACTCATCTCTAGAATTAACTGACTGCTTTAACATTAATTTATGAAATTATATAATTTATATTCATTTGTAACTGATAACGTCATTTTTATCTTTATCTTCATAGGTGAAATTAGCAGTAATTTATTAAATGAAAAATTAAAAGAAATAAGTACAAAAAAGCAGTCGGAATGTATTGTATGAAAAATGTGATGGTTATGAAATAAAAACAACTAAATTGTTTTAAGGTTGATGGCTTCCAGATTCAGGGTTTTCCATCATTTTTGCTTTACTGTTGAACGCTCAAATGCATTGCTTTGGAATACCTGCTTTATGCTCACTACACTAGAAAGAAGACAAAATACATTGTCGATATGCATATGAGAGACACTGAGAAAGTGACAGCACATGCCAGGGAGCAAAAGCAAACAGTCCTACAATGCAACTGAATAATAAACAAGCACGCCACCAAACAAAGGAGGTGTCTATTGTCCATACGAGTGTCTTATCAGTCCACTCAATACTGATTTTGCGGAGCACTGATATGAGAGAATGAGAAAGGAAAGCATCAAGAATTCAGCACTCATTATCACAGTAAAATGTGTGTGTGTGTGTGTAGGGCCTAATATATTCTGGCAGCCATGTGCTAGGCTGTTTGTGTGTATCCTAATGTATTCTTACAGCCATGCGGAGGGTTGCGCCACTTAGCATGCACTACAGGTTTCCTTTGTCCCCCGAGACAGTGATGAACGAGTACTTCTCTCACATAAAGACCTGGGAGTTACACCCAGCAAGCTCAAACACAAATACTCGCACGCACACACTCCACAAGTGAAGTGACACACTCCAATGAGCTATAATTAAAATAGCCCTGAAATAAACATATTCACCTGACAAACGGGCTAGAGCTCTTCCTGTAGAGGTGTGTAAGAAGAAGCGCAAGGCACATGGTCTCTGTTACATGCAGCCTCGCAGTATGTCAGCACCCATACATATGTAAGAAGTCGTGTTACATATGTGCTGGTTTCTACAAGGATAAGCTGCAACTGAATAATGTATAGTAAAGCAGCACAGATCACTAATCAATCGTTCAATAATACAACATACAAAGTGCTTGTAAGGGTAATGTAGGTACTGAGCGGCTGAATAAATGAACAGTGCATAAAATACATGGCATGCATTAGCCTCTGTACACTCACTGATGGGTCATTAATGCTGTGGCAGCAATCGATCACTCCAGTCCCTTTTCCTATATTTGTATACATAAGCATCATGCCCATCCAAGCTGAGAGAGCACATGCAATTTTAAATGTAATTTAAAAAATAAATAAATACATTTTATATATCTTTTTTAAATTGCATAAATATTTTTATAAAGTATAAAATTGTATAAATACATTTTTATTATAATAATATACTGGCATTTGATAGATAGATAGATAGATAGATAGATAGATAGATAGATAGATAGATAGATAGATAGATAGATAGAAATAAATATTTTAATATTTTTCAAAAATTACTGTATGCAATAAAAATATACATAGGCCAAGTCGTTACATTTTCTGCAAATTATTCGCTTTCATCAAAAATTCTGACCACCCTCATCTAAGTAATTTTACAATGAAGAAAAATAAAACGAGTTATTACAAAAATGTCAAAGCTCCTTATAATGTACAATGTAACGGACTAAAGACCTTTAGGCTTAAATACAAATAAAAAATGAGCAGTTTAAACCAATGAAACGAGGCATGTTTGACATGTCTAAGGCAAAAGGCAGCCCAAAGATTAACAACAGTTAAGTGTGCTATTCAAGCCTTAATCAAATTCAAACTTCAGTTTTGGCTTCATCTCGCTGTGTGATGAGAAGTGTGGAAATGCGTGTTTTTATAATTAGTCTCTGTTGTGGACATTATTGCAGAGCTCTGGGATGTTTTAGCACCTGAGGCGCAGCATCACACACTTAGGTCTGTTAATAAGCTGTCCACAAGCACAACATCTGGACCCGTTCTGCTATTTTTAACTGTCTGTCTCTTATTTCTCAACAGCAACACTTTGATATCTTATTTTCTTCATGAAAGTACATCACTTAATGTTGTGTATTCTAACAAAATCAACTTCATCAACAATTGTTCCAACATAAAAAACATAATATTAAGCACATTATGCAGTATGGCTATAGTATAGAATATCATCTGCTGCTTCATCTACCGGCAGATCTTCAGCTATTCCTATTATTATTACATTTACATTTAGACATTTAGCAGATGCTTTTATCCAAAGCGACTTACAAATGAGGACAATGGAAGCAATCAAAATCAACAAGGGAGCAATGATATGCAAGTGCTATAACAAGTCTCAGTTAGCTTAATGCAGTACATGTAGCAAGTTTTTTTTAATCATATAATAAAGAAAAAGAAAACCGATGGAATAGAATAAGAATAGAGCAAGCTAGGTGTTAGAGGCCTTTTTTGCTTTTGTTAATCAGAAGTCAGAAAGTCAGAATTATAATTGTACAATAAATAAAAAGAAAAAAATATATAGAATGCAAAAAGATTAGAGAAACAAGTGTTAGTTTTTTTTTTTGTGGAAGTCTAAAAGGGACACGTTTTTTATTTTTTATTAAAGGGGTCCTATTATGCTTTTTCACTTTTTAAATTTTAGTCAGTGTGTAGTGTGTATGTTTGGGCATAAAAAAGATCTAGAAAGTTACAAATCTCAAAGTCCACTCCAAAGGGAGATATTTCGTTTTTTTTAAAAATCCCTTTTCAAGAACTACAACGAACGGTTCGTTTGGACTACTGCGTTTGTTTTACGGGCTTTGTGATATCACAAAGCGGCTCATTGGAATATCATTAAAAATAATTCCCGCCTACAGAAATTTGAATGTTTAGGGAGGGGCGAGGTCATGGTTAGAACGCTTGGTTGAGTGAGTGCATCAGACGAGACGACGAAGAAGTGCTGCTGTAGAGTTAGTGCATCAGAGAAAATGAAGAAGAAGAAGAGCTGCTGTGCTGTAGCTTCAAATTTTCGGCATGTCTAGAACAATTCTTACAAGTATAACACGACGTAGCTGGGTGCCACGGACAGACGCCGAACGGCACCGCCGGTGTGCCTACACTCATAGAAAATAATGTATTTGAATTTTAAAGATGTGGCGCGACACGACGCTGCGCTTCTCGTCTGGTGCACGACCTCCTGAAACGCTGTTTTTTTTTCACCTCTGTGTCCAAACGTCTTTGCTTGGGCTTCCGAAAGCAGATGATGTCAGGAAACAGTGGTTGCAATTTATTTTTTAACTCTGTTCCTGAGCATTATAACCCCAATTTGCTATTGTGTGCTGCGCATTTTACTGAGGACAGCTTCCACAACATGAGGGAGTACAGTGCCTGCCGGATTTGCCAAAAAGCTTTTGTTGAAAGACAGAGCAAGGGGGCGTAGCAGTAATGAAACACTGTCTAAGCTGTTCGCCAATCACAACGCACTGGGACAGCTAACCAATCACAACACATTTTGTTTTTAGGAAGGCGGACCTTCATCAAAGCCGTTTGTGCCAAGATGGGGAGAAAAGTATTTTAATAATGTAAATTATGTGAAAAATAATGCGTTTTTCGAACCACCAAGCATGAGAGCATGTTCTAGTACACCCCCAAAACAAAATCAAGACTTTGTAAAAGAGCATAATAGGACCCCTTTAACAGAATCTTAGGTTGTGTCTCAATCCATCTCTAGTTAAGTAGTAAGTACACTGACAAGTGAGCCATTTCTAGGGCCTTCCAATTATCAAAATCATTCCAGTGCACTGAAACATCGCCCCCCCAGGAATGAACTACTAGTGAGCATCAGTTGCTCACAATATTCACTTGACAAGTGTTCAATATTCACTTGTTCACGTGTCAAGTCTTCTCCAGTCTCATCCTCTGATAGGAAAAGCACCTAAACCTTTGAAACATTTAATGATATTTTTTACACTAGGCTAGCTAGTATTTCATTTTAAATTATACATATAATAAGAAAAGTGGGCCTTTCCAAGAGTACATCTAACGCAGGTACAGACATCAAGCCTCAGATTGTGCGGTTCAGAGACTGTGAGATGACAGAAAAGGGTAGCAACCCATCTGTGTAAGGACAGTCAGCTCACCTTTCTGCCCCATCAGCGGTTCATCATTGATGACAGGTCACAGCAAGCATGTATGAGCATGGCACTGTTTTTTAAGTGTAAAGACACTCAACCAGGGTTGATCTGGACAGCAAACACTGATATTAGGCACAGATAAAACAATGAAGGTGACACAGGTTCAAATAACATAAACAAGTATACGGTCTAACAAACACAGTGAAAAATGATACATAAGGCCATATGATCATTAGAAATGCACCATTAACAGAAAAGGCAGAATAACCTATGGCAGTGTCGATTCCTATGGTTGAAAAGGTGCAGGTTTTGCGGTCCACTGCGCTGGACCGCAAAATTTCTAAACACACGGACGCCATCTGAAACAGCCTCATGAAGCTTCGAAACATTCACGAATCATTTGTTTTGAATCAATGTTCGAAACGCAAACTAACCAAGTCACGTGATTTCAGCAAACTCAGCTTCACGCTTTAGCCTAGCCGTTTCGAAATGTCATTAGGACGCTATGGGGTGTTTCTAATATGAATTATATTGTTGTATCTGATCTTGAGTCCGGTTTATCATTTAAGGTGATTATAATTTAATGATTAAGTAAACTTTTCTATAAAGTTAAGATTCTGTAATATAGGTGCTGTAAGTGCTACAAAAAAGACAAGATAAGAAATATTGATCATTAACAGTATTTAAATGCTATTACAGATTACACTGTTCTTGAAAGGAGTAAATATTTTAAAAAGAATTGTTTTCTTAACTTTTAATAGGCCTACATTTTCTGCTGGGGAATAAGCTATGATGTAAAAAGTGGTAACCTGCCATTGTTACCTTAAAGAGCTATTTCCACCTGATTTAAGCCATTAAAAAGTTTTACTGGTATAAATGATTGAATTCAGGTTAATTTGGCGATGTTCAATAATATTTTTGATTTTAGATGTTATTTTCTTTTGTTTGCATTTTTTTCAGTGTAGGACTGACTATTTGCTTGGTTATCTCTACAGCTCACTTAAAATTGTTTTAGATCAATAGACTTGACATTATAGTTCCTTGGGAGCCTCTCTGAACCCATTTTCCTTACAAACGCTGCCTTTTCTAGCCATCAACTTACTGGGCCTTAGGTTTCAGACACAGCCTATATGTGTTTTGAGCTTGAGTTGACAGAAACATGTGAAGTATTTGCATGTGCTGCAGTCTTTCCCCCCTCCTTTCTCCTCAGGGCATCCCGCGCTCTTTTTCTCTGAGAGCATTCCGGGCAATTATTCCAATTAACTACAGAGCGAAGTTATTAAGCATATGCACAGATCACTTAGGGAGAATTTCACCAGGTGTTTCTCTCTATAGCCTCCTCTGGGCCTGCTCCACCATTTAGGGGGGGAAAGAGAAACAGAGTGTGGAATTTCTCCGTCCTGCTCGTGTCAGACTCTATTGTTCGTCTCTCAGGGACAGCAGATGCTCACTCTGTAATTATTTTCGGTGTGGAAGCTGGCGGTTGACAGTAGATGTGCATCACTCTAAATTGGCTGGGAGTGACCCCTGGCCATCCAGGAGCACACGGGGCAGCAGAGATGGAGGGGATGGGAGGCGAAGGAAGACAGGGGTCCTAGCGTACTAACAAGCAGCCAACTCAGGACACGGAGGGCCGCAAGCATCAGTCTGACCTGCACAAACTTTAATCTTTCTCTGTGTCTGCTTCGCCTTTTCTTACTCTTACACTTCTCGATTGTTCTGCCTTCCTCTGACTAACAAGCAGCCGAATGTGTATGTGGGATCATTGGTGAGCTCAGCATCACTCAACAGTCCTTCCAGCAACATAACGAGGATGTATTAGGCCACTTCCAGCAAACGAACTGGACCCAGGTTCATCTAGTCACACTGGGGGAAGTTGGAATGCAAGACAGCACCTTGGTCCGGCATATTTTAATAAAATAACAGAGATTATAAGGGGAAGGAACATAAAATATGTTCAGTATGGTGACAGTAAGAATGAAGTCATGTCTTATAGGATGAATGCAAGACAGCACCTTGGTCCGGCATATTTTAATAAAATAACAGATTATAAGGGGAAGGAACATAAAATATGTTCAGTATGGTGACAGTAAGAATGAAGTCATGTCTTATAGGATAGTGAGTCGCAATTTTGTTTACTGTACAAGGCAAATGTACATTAGCTGAACCAGATTTGCGCTACATCAATAATAATGATTGTTGTCAGATTTTACTGCTGATTTCATGTATGATAAGAACTTAACAATAAGGCATTTTTCCAAATGAACAACATTTTCACAACCACAAAAGAATGAAATTTTTTTATTTTTAGCATTTGTTTGCAATTATTGCCTGAAATATTTATATTTGTATTTTATATATTTATTTTTATTAAAAATACATTTTCTTTATTTTTTTGGCGTACACGACATTCTTAGCAATTCTGATGATGAAAAATCAACAGAATTTGCAGCAACAATGTAGAATACATGATGGAAAACCAAGCGATCAAGTTCACAAGGAATAAAACTATACTGTATGTACAAGATACATTAATGTACAATTTTCAGTGGCCTAAAACAGCTAATAACGACTGACTGAATTTAATAAGATGCAGGTGTTTGACGCAGGTCTCTTTCTGTCTTTGAATCTGTAATTTGTCCAGGAATGCAAGGCTAATCGCTCTCTCTCAGTCTCTCCAAATGCCTCGTTGTTGACCCAAACAGAGGCTAACTTTTCTCTGTGATCCTGAGTTGGAATCAGAACATGCTGACATCACAGCAGCATGCAATTATCAACTCTTAGTCTCCAAACTGGATGTCCACTCCTTAGACACATATT
Source organism: Sinocyclocheilus grahami (assembly GCF_001515645.1). Classification (NCBI taxonomy): domain Eukaryota; kingdom Metazoa; phylum Chordata; class Actinopteri; order Cypriniformes; family Cyprinidae; genus Sinocyclocheilus; species Sinocyclocheilus grahami. The sequence continues at coordinate 1,007,319 of NW_015505638.1, read as the reverse complement.
TCTGAACCATTATGAGTAATTTCAACATTTGAAGTTTGCCTCTCAGAAGATCTTGACATCATTAGCATTCATATTAGACAACGGCGCAGAGCTGTGATGAGTTTAACCATCTGAGAGTTGAATTCATTAATTGACAGTTATTAACACGCAAAGGTAGCTTGTCCTCTACCAGAGCGACACTTTAAATTGATTCTGAGTGGCTCAACCAGACGTTTAATTTGGAGAGGCAGAGTAATTCTCTGAATGTTCTCTTGACAAAATAACTCTCCTCTCTCCCTGAAGGACGTTTGTCCTCTCCAACTACTGAAAACAATTTAAGAGTCCTTTTGATAAAATGTTGTTTAATTAGTTTAAAGGAGAGAGAGATTTCTGGTTAAGTAAGGCTCTATTAACAGTAGTGATTCCTATTTTTTTTTAAAAAGCATTACCAACCAAATAATACCCAGGACATATGGATCAGATTTATTAAAATGCAAAACTGCCTCAAAAAGATCCAGTCAAGCCATTACCCCGGTCTTTTCTTCACTCTTAAAAATAAAGTTTTATTATTGGCACCTTTAATATCTATGGAAACTTCAGATAGAAAAAGTTTTTTCAGATTATTATTAAAATGTTCCTCACACTAAAAAAAATGGTTCTTTTAAAATCTGTTCACTGAAAGCTTAGGGGAACACTAAATGTTTTTTTTCTATTGTATCGCAGAGAAAAAACCCTCTGGAACATTTATTTTTAATAGTGTTGGCCAAAGAGTCTTGATAGATAGAGAGTTTTATATCTACAGCTTTGTAGACTTTCTATAAAACTGAGCATTGCCTAAAATAATGTGTGTAGTACATATATTAATAAAAGATGTTATGATACATGCATCTATACAATCACCATACATGATAGGTGATTATTGCAAAACAAACCCAGACGCAGAGCATCTACTCACTCACTCGCGGACATGAAATATTGATCTAAGTGGAATTTATTTTATAATGTTACCTGTATATCATCTTAAAGCTTCTGTTAAGAAAAATATATTGGGTTTGGGGTTGTGAATTTAAGCAAAAGGCCTGGATCAAGTCAAGAAATACAACTTTACTCACTGTGGGTTACACCGTTTAAACAAAATGTTTAACTAAACTCCAAGGCGATATTTCATGAAAAAGCAGCAGCTAAAATTTTTTGCCTGCAAATGTAATGTGATTTTGAAAATCAGAATCTAATCAAGGTAGCTTTGACCTTTTGGTCCAGTAGAATTATTGTTGGATGAGCAATCTCATTCAGTTAGAACGGTCATTTATGTTGTTAGTCAGCTTTTTGTGCTGGAAGTGTGTGTCATGGGGCTTCTTTTAACACACATTGTGGAGGGCTCTTGTGGCTACCTCTGGAAGTGAAATACACAGTTTGTTCCACTGTACAGGAAAGTGCTGTTGTGAGATCATAACAGGATGGTATCAGATGCTAACGTCATGATACTTTTATGTAAATAAATAAATACAATTTTATTTAAAGAATACCATATGATATTTATATAGTTGTCCAACGTACTACCAGGAGGAGGTGCTATGAATAGTCAGTATAGTATGGTCATAGTCTCTCATTTCTTTTTTTAATACGATTATCGAACAATAAGAATATTAAGGACATAATTTAACAACCCCTCTATATTTTGAAAGTGCCCCAGTGACAGCTTTTGTTTTTTTCTGAGAGTGTTGACTACAATTAAAAAAAGTATTAATTTATTTATTTATTAATACTAATATATATACATAGATCTATATGGAAATTGTATTTTAGTTGGATTTTCTAGAAATTTTTCAGAACTCATCAATTAAAACAACACGACAATTCCCGGGTTGTCATGTATGATAACTTTAATGACTCATTAGTACATATTCTCATCTCCATCATCCAGAGATCAGCTCTTTTACATGATACAAAACAATTTTGTCTAAAAAAGAAACAAAAGACATATACAAAAACAAGTTAATGTGATGCAAACATGACACCACGCCCAGCAGAAACTTTCAGTGGCAGCTTGATTGCTCTGAAAGCCATCCCCGGCACAAAAACAATCTTTCTGTGACTTACCCAGGAATGAATTCCAATATCATTACCACACTGGGTTCCTGACCAAATGGAATAACTGCCACTAATTGCTCAATTCTAAAGTGTTCAGATTAATGGTCTGTGTCCTTAGTAAACACTTTAATTTGACTGACTTGTGCTAATACATATTCAACACTGAGCAACAGAGGACTTGTAATCATTTTTGTTTTTACTCTCTGCACCCAGTGCTTCAGTTCTTCTTCATAACGCCAAACTGGATCCACAGTTTTGCAGAAAACAATTTATAGATAGGCCTATACCATTCAAAAGTTTAGGATCAGAAAGATTTGTTAATGTTTTTGATAAGTCTCTTATTCTTGAGATGCTGCATTTATTTGATTTAAAAAAAAAAACAGTAGAAGTTATATTGTGAAATATTTTTAGAATTTTAAATTACTATTTTCTATTGCAATGAACTTATTTTCATCAGTCATTACTCCAGTCTTCAGTGTCACATCATTCTTCGATGCTGATTTGATGCTCAAGAAACATTTCTTACTATTATCAATGTTGAAAACAGTTGTGCTGCTTAATATTTTTGTGGAAAACATGATATATTTTTTAAGGATTTTTTTTAATGAAATGGTAGATCAAAAGAACAGCGTTTATTTGAAATACAAATCTTCTGTAACATTATAAACATCTTTGTCACTTTTGATTGATTGAATGTGTCCCTGTTGAATAAAAGTGTTAATTTCTTTCAAATAAATAAATAAATAAGACTTGATGACCCCAAACCTTTGAACAGTAGTGTATATACCAAGACAAAATATAATATTTTACTATTTCTCACTGAGAGTCACACCAATGCAGTTTACAAAGGTTTTGTTGCTTAATTCTTTAATGCCAATATTCATTCAATATTAATTAGCAGTTTTTTTTTAGGTCATTTACACTGAAATAGACCCACTTCATGAACTGTTTTATTTTACGACTTTGTGTTTATGTAGCATCTCATAGAGAATCGGAATTCTCTGATTGCGATTTATTTCTATATAGTACGTTTAACCACTTCTACTGTACAGGGCACCGCACAGTAGGTACCAAATTTGTAGAAGTAGTTGATTCACCAAACCATCATCAATTTTGTCCTGTTTATTAAGATGATTTAAAAAAAAAAAGTATTTAACTGACTTATGTCAACACTCTTCATGCTCAAACTCTGAAACAGTGGCCACACTTGTGAATTAACATACAATTTACAAAACGGAACAAGACAAGTGCCATAGAAAGGCCGGCACTGGTGTTTCAGCTACACAGACGCTTCACAAAATGAGTATGAAACATGTCAGAAATCTTTAAACATCTACTCTAATACAATTTATTCTTTACAAATCTCTGTTTTGGCACAGTTTTTATCTACTTTTATGACTTGGTCGAGAAGGAAGCACAATTGTGTTTGCTCCACTAGTGCATGAGACATATTCAGAGCCACAGACGTCACAGCAAAAACACTACAAATGCTTATTTAAATATCATTTTTGATTGTGATTTCACAAAAGGAGATTACAGTTGCGGTTAATGCTAATGCACATCCCTATTAGGGTGATTTATTGCTGAAGGTTTATGGTGGTCAATATGACTCAACGGTCTGATTTTATGGGATCAAACTCTAACTGAGCACTACATTTGATTTAATTACCAGAATAACCTTTTTGGTTTTGGTTTAAAATCTATTGATTCATCCTACATACATTTTAATGATTGAATGATTTAAAGTGGTGATATGCATTTAGCACGCTACAGGAATGGTCAAGCAAGTAATATCAGCAATATCAGTGTACTTGCGTACAATTTTGTAAGTCTAATTTTTAAAGGGCTTACAGGTACATACCTCACATTAAAAAGCGCCACTGGTGAAACTTAAAAGTGCTGTAACATCAATAAATTCTCCATTTTATTCTTCTCCTTTCATTCAGAATTAGTGCACAGTCTTTGGTCAATAATAAAAACCTTTCAAGGTTTATTATAACACATCAATTCAAAGCAACAAAAATCTAAGACTAATCTGATTGGTTATAGAGTGGAGGTAACGTCAGTGAAAATGACCCATGGCTTCAGCGGCTTTCACTCGCACGAGAGGATCTGGATCCTGCAGCAGCATCACCAGACCTGAAGAGAGAAAAAAGGACATGAGGAAAGGAAAAACAGTCTTTTAGTTTGTCCATGAATCAAAGTAAACAGATTGAACATACAAGTCAGTTTATAACCAAACAAATGCATAGTGCATTTATGTGTTAGAGTTACAACAGCAATATATTCTACACTGCATTTTACCAGACAAAATCGCCATTAAAATAGAAGCAAAAATAATAGATTCCTTAGGTGCCATGAAACAACAAATGTAGCAAGATAACAATGATGTGCTCTCCTTTAAATATATCTCTTGACTGCAGATATTATTATAGAACTGTGGTACCTACCTTTGGTCACTGACCCCATGTTCATATGGGAGAAATGCTCATCATGAAGGTTCCCCAGCAAAAACCCTAAACAGTCACACACACACACACACACACACACGGTTACAAAACCAACACAAAATAATAGTAGGGAAAAAAACATAAATACTAGATTTAAAAAAAAAAAATACTGTATAAAAAACAACCATTCAGTGAAGCACAAATATTTGCAATACTAAACACTGAACTAAAAAATGTATATATTATTATTATTTTTACCAATAAACATGGCAGCACTGGCTCTGATCTCAGCCCAGTTACTCTTGAAGAACTGAATGACTGTGATGTGGTAGAAGTTCAGCATGCCTGGAAAATCCTGGATCTTTGAGAAAACACATTATACCTTTTTTTTCTCTTTAGCTTAATCAAACAGATCATAGTTCAGGAGAAATCAGCATTTCATTTTTGGGTAAACTATTCAATTAGTAAAAAAAACATCAACAGAAAAAACATTGAGTATTAAAAAATCCATACAAATGTGACAGAGCAGTTATAATAACATTCTTTATAAAAGGGAATCTGTCAACACATAAGCACACCGAGTCAGTTATTCTTGACTGTAATAAAGTGTTATTATAATAAAGAAATCTTTGGCTCTTGCCGTACTAGGTATTTAGTGAGGTCATTAATGAACTCTCCATAATGCAGACCCTTCTCCTCAAGAAGATGATTCTGGAACATGGCAGAGATCTGTTCTGAACCTACGATTGGAGCACATATGCGCATGGAGTACTTGCATGCCTAGGGGAACAAAGAGACATATACTAAACTCACACACAAGCAAACATCATGCTTTTAGACTTAAAAATATCCTCTTATTATAATTACTCTAGAAAGACTCTACTTTTTGCATCAATGTTGTAACTAATTTTCAATATTTATAGCCATTACAACAAAATCAATCTTTGTAGGAGTGTGTGTGGACTAAACTCTGACCTTGACCACTTGAGGGTTGGGGTCACTGAGATGCAACAGCAAGCTGACCAGAACATTGTGGATCTGGTCTTTAAAGACGGGCTCACCCGAACCGAACTTCGACAGGTTCCCCAGGAGCATGATGGAAGCGCATCGGATCTCATCGTTCTCCTGACAGAACATAACAATGGATCTTTGAGTAAAGCCATATAACAACAAAAACCCCATGCTTACTAAAACACTGTTCTCTAATAGCCTGTATTTACCAAAAAAATTCACTATTTTTACTAACAGAATGCAATTGGGCCTAAAACATCTAAATTTTCTCAAATCATACGTCTTCATAAAATTGTCAGTGAATGTAGGTGTTTAACCCTTTAGTGTGTTGATTGTAAGCTTCAGGAGGTCAAACTAAATATTATACGTTTCCATTTCATTTTTTGTTTGAAACTTTTACTACCCTATTACTAACATTAGGGATGTCTCTACATACATGTACAGTTCAAAGCTGTAATACACATAAAAATTAAACAGACAAAAATGTATTACATTTGAAAAAAAAATTTACAAAACTATGCCAGAATGGGCAAATGGTATGCATTCAACACAACATGTGCTAACATGCAAAGATCTTTCATAAAGAAATTTATGAGTTAAATTATTAATAGAAAACTAGATTTTACTTTCAAATTTTAAAATGTATTTTTATTAATAATTTATTTATTTAATTATTTATGTCCTCCCGTTATGCTGTATAAAGGGTTCCAAATGTAGAACGCACGTAAAATGTTTTTGGTAAATGTTTTACATAACATAACAATTAGCTACTAATAAAACACAAGATTTGTGTCTTTTTATGCTTTAAAAAAATAATGTGATACAAATAAACCTATTTTATCAGTAAAGTAGCAGCATAAATAGTACTCTGTGGAAATAGTAGCTTCACAATTGACCCTTCGCAAAGACCTGCCCCGCTTCATTACTGTTACTACGTCCGACAAGCCATGGCGCTATCACGGCACACATCTGTTCTCACGCAGTGAAAAATACAATCACAGAGCAAAGTGGACACTGTCAGCTTTTAAATTTGGTCATTTTTTTAAAGAAATTCAAACAATAAATACCGTTTTTTGGCTCTTTAATGTGTCGTGACACATTCAGTTTAAGCGGGACGTGAACCGATCATCTCTTCCTCTTTACTAGTTTAATAGCACGAAATAAACATGAATGAAAATCAAATTCTATCTTTTGTTTCAACTGCAGAAAGATGTCAATACACACCATTTTTCAAGTTCAAGTCCACCAACGTTAATCTACTCTCCAGTCTGGTTTGTTTGTCAGACAAAATGGCAGATTCGGTGTTATGATTGGTCAGATCGCCTGTCAATCAAACTCCCGGCAAAGGGTCAATTGTGATTTAAATATTCAGTGTCTTCTCTCAAGACAACTCACATTCTCCAGAAATGGTTTAATCTTCATGAAGATGTAAACCACAAGCAGGTGGACGTTCTTTTGGTCCAGGTAAAGCAATATTTTGGACATTCCAGACATGGCCTCCAGTGTGATGAGTTTCCCTGGATCGTCCTTTTCTTCCATACCTGAACTCATGGCAGCTAAAAGCTCCTTTGCATATTTATTCACCTGAATGGGAACAGAGGCAGTGAGATTAACATATAGCAACATATAATTACACACTGAACTGACTGCTTTTGTTACACTGCTGTTGAATGTAATACCAAAACTTCACTCGACTATAGAGAGAAGACAAAGTGCAAAGAAAAGAATAATAACAGAGCAGAACAAGAGCAGGGCATCTTAAGCAAACAACATGGGGAACATTTAGGCAGCAGTTGTTAGGCAGCATTTCAGAATACAGAAAACTTCTGCAAACGTCCTTACTGATTGCTGTATAAACAAGCTGCCATGTGTGTGTCACACTGTTGCCAAGAATCACTGCCCAAGGAATCAATTAGACTCTTCATCCAATGAGTGTTTTCAGATGTCAAGCAGAGTGTCTATACCTTTTCAGGTGAGCCCACAGCAATGTTCCCCAGGCCTCGGACCGCCAGCATGCGAACCGTACCGCAGGTGTCAGTAATTCTTTCCATCATGTTGTTCATCAACATGTCCAAAATCATCAGTTCAGTCACTACATGGTGGTTCAGCAGCTTGAAGGAATAAACAAATAAATCTTGACGTCTAATTTATAACAGCTATTAGTACACATTCAAATAAAGGTGAAAAGGGTCCTGTAAAAAAAAAAAAAAGACTTGTCTGGTTCCCCACCCCCAGTTTGGTACATTGCAGTTGCATGGTTCATTTATGATCTAACAACGTCTCAGAAATAATTTATATATATTTACATAACATACACTCAGTAGTGTTGAATTCAGTTGTATTGGATTTACTGTATAAGGGGTGAAGATACAACAACATGTCAAAGTTTTTGGTTATCAATTGCAAAATAAGCTTGCCTTGTCATTAGGGATGCACCGAAATTTTGGCCACCAAAAATTATCGGCCGAATATGGCATTTTCTGTTTTTTTTTTGGCCCATAGAGAAAAACAACTGAAAATATATGCACCGAAATTTTGGCCGCCAAAAATTATCGGCCGAATATGGCATTTTCTGTTTTTTTTTGGCCCATAGAGAAAAACAACTGAAAATATATGCACCGAAATTTTGGCCGCCAAAAATTATCGGCCGAATATGGCATTTTCTGTTTTTTTTTTTGGCCCATAGAGAAAAACAACTGAAAATATATGCACCGAAATTTTGGCCGCCAAAAATTATCGGCCGAATATGGCATTTTCTGTTTTTTTTGAAAATATATGAAAAGGGTATATTTTATATTAATATATTTTCTGTCCAATTATATTGTGTTACTTTCAATAAAAGTGTGTTTATTTTCTTGTCTTGTGTTTTTTAAATTCAGTATCATTAAAATTTAGTTAAATTCAAAAGTTTAAAAAAACTACTTTATATTATTTAATAAAATAATAAATAATTATTACAAAGCATTTTCGGTTTCGGTTTTTGGCCAAGTGCATCCAGAATTTTCAGTTTTGGTTTTAGCCCAGAATTTTTATTTTGTGGCATCCCTACTTGTCATTATTATAATCTTGAAATTCTATTAAATGAAGCTTATTATTATTATCATTATTTTTTTCATGAGAAATGTGTTCAATAAATAGCAATACGGGTTGATATTTGCAATATTTTGCAATTTATTGAATCCTTGCTAAACTGAAATACAAATTTTATTTAAATAAAAAAAAAAATCATGCTGACCCCAAACTTTTGAAGGGTAGTGCAAATCGAACCGTGAGAAATTTGAACACTTACACTCTTATTTAAAAAAAAAAAAAAACAGTGAACAATCTGTGCTCTTGTAAAACAAAAATTTGAAATTTTTGAACTAAGATAACTAAAATCACACAACAAAATAAAATGTTCTCACCTCAGAGAAGAATGCTGTGACTGTGATCCTCTGGCACTCATAAATATTACAGAGAGAAGGACACAGACCTTCCACAATAGCAGGGAGTCTTGGACCAGCATGCTTTGCCATTGCTCTGATAGAAAGAACAGCTTCTTCAAAATTAAGTATTGTAGAAGATCACACTTAATCTTACCACAGTGGGATAGAAAGCAGCATGTTAGCTCCAAAATCTTACTTTTATAGGTCAGAACTTAACAATTTCCATGAACCCACGGCATGAGACCATGCGTGTTTACAAAAGCTTGAAATTGACGTGTGGCGCTCACAAAATATTGTAAAAAATAAAAACAACAACATGTGTCTTCAAGAACAAGTCTACTGTCATACGGATCTCCTTTACCACAGTAGAACAAAGTAGAAAAGTTTGCAAACAACAAACAGTCCAAGAGGACTGGGGTATGATGGAGGACAGGTGTGTGTACCTGGAGAGCAGAGTGACTCCTGTTGTGTGCTGCTGCGGGTCCTTCATCTTGTCCCAAGCTCCCTCCTGATCTAATGGTTTCATGACAGCGTCCAGCTGAGCTCGACCCAGCAGGATCCGCAGGGCCTCCACTGCCACCCTGAACACACAGCAAAGAGAAACACAGATGTCTTATTAACTTTGAGCTTAGCGATGTCTGCAAGAGCAGCTACTTTCAAATTCACCATCTGACTTTATAAGTGATCGATTTGAAAGTATGTTGCAAAGCTAACAACTAATAAGCACACAGGCAGAAAATTAATAATTAATTAACAAACAAAAAAAACACAATCATAAAAAATAAAAAAAACTGTTGGAGATATCAAAATTCTGAATCCAATATTTATGCCACTCACCCGCACACATCAAAATTGATCACATTAATTTTGTTGGTTGTTTTGCGGTCTGAAATGATGCTGTTGCTGTTGAGATCTTTAGGTAGCTGAACTCCCACACTGGAGCCCAAACGCACCAGTAGAGAGCTGAAGAGCTTTGGAAACACATATGCCACGGCGTCAGCTGACTGGCCATTCAGCATCATCTCACGCAGGGCACAGGTCATCTAGAAAACATTGCATAAAAAAAACAAATCCCTACTATTATTAAATATATCAAAATAGAAAACCGTTATTGTAATTGTAAAAATAGTATTGTACAATATTACTGCTTTAATGTATTTTTGATCAAATAAATGTAGTCTTGGTGAGCATAAGAGATTTCTTTCAAAAACTTTACTGAGCCCAAAATTTTGAACAGTAGAGTAAGCCATTGAATAAATACATGGAAGAAAAAAGGTTTAAAAGTTTAAAGCCATTTCCTAACTAATGTAACAGTAAAGAATATAGCAATTAACTGTTTTCACTAGCATATGTTTTAACAAGCTGTGAGAGTCAATGGAATCGCATGTCAAGACTTTTTGCAAACACACAGTTTCCATTTTTGATGTGTTGTAGCGGAAAGTAACGCTTGCAGTCAAATCTCTAAATCCTGCTTCTCAAAGCTGCATTTTAAGCATTCTGTTTTGAATTTGGAGCTATTTGTTGTGCTTCATGCAGCATTTCTCCTTCATTGAAGACAGAAAAATGATTCAACGTCCCTCCTGATCTAATGGTTTCATGACAGCGTCCAGCTGAGCTCGACCCAGCAGGATCCGCAGGGCCTCCACTGCCACCCTGAACACACAGCAAAGAGAAACACAGATGTCTTATTAACTTTGAGCTTAGCGATGTCTGCAAGAGCAGCTACTTTCAAATTCACCATCTGACTTTATAAGTGATCGATTTGAAAGTATGTTGCAAAGCTAACAACTAATAAGCACACAGGCAGAAAATTAATAATTAATTAACAAACAAAAAAAACACAATCATAAAAAATAAAAAAAACTGTTGGAGATATCAAAATTCTGAATCCAATATTTATGCCACTCACCCACACACATCAAAATTGATCACATTAATTTTGTTGGTTGTTTTGCGGTCTGAAATGATGCTGTTGCTGTTGAGATCTTTAGGTAGCTGAACTCCCACACTGGAGCCCAAACGCACCAGTAGAGAGCTGAAGAGCTTTGGAAACACATATGCCACGGCGTCAGCTGACTGGCCATTCAGCATCATCTCACGCAGGGCACAGGTCATCTAGAAAACATTGCATAAAAAAAACAAATCCCTACTATTATTAAATATATCAGAATAGAAAACCGTTATTGTAATTGTAAAAATAGTATTGTACAATATTACTGCTTTAATGTATTTTTGATCAAATAAATGTAGTCTTGGTGAGCATAAGAGATTTCTTTCAAAAACTTTACTGAGCCCAAAATTTTGAACAGTAGAGTAAGCCATTGAATAAATACATGGAAGAAAAAAGGTTTAAAAGTTTAAAGTCATTTCCTAACTAATGTAACAGTAAAGAATATAGCAATTAACTGTTTTCACTAGCATATGTTTTAACAAGCTGTGAGAGTCAATGGAATCGCATGTCAAGACTTGCGTCCATTTTTGATGTGTTATAGCGGAAAGTACCGCTCGCAGTCAAATCTCTAAATCCTGCTTCTCAAAGCTGCATTTTAAGCATTCTGTTTTAAATTTGGTGCTATTTGTTGTGCTTCATGCAGCATTTCTCCTTCATTGAAGACAGAAAAATGATTCAACAAATCAAGTCCAATCAGTATAATTAAACACAGCTGGAAATGAAGGTGTAGAACCATCTCAAGGATGATCAGAAGAAATGGACAGCACCTGAGTTAAATATATGAGTGTCACAGCAAAGGGTCTGAATACTTAGGACCATGTGATATTTCAGTTTTTCTTTTTTAGTAAATCTGCAAAAATGTCAACAATTCTGTGTTTTTCTGTCAATATATCAAAATATTTACATTTAATTTAATTTATTCCTGTGATGAAAAAGCTCACACATATTAAAAAGTTCTTTAAAATCGAAATAATAATTCACAATAATACTATTTTTACTGTATTTTCCATCAAATAAATGCAGCCTTGGTGAGCTTAAGAGACTCCTTAAAAAAACATAAAAAATCTTTATGACCCAAACATTTGAACAGTAGTATATGAACCACTTTTTCAATACTGTTATGGAATCCAAAAACTTGTAGCAGTATTGAGTATATATTTTGTGGGGGAAAAAATCTATTTAATCTGTGGGTAGTTTATTTACATAAACTGTCCAAACAAACCAGTTAACTGAAATAAAAAGGATGATAGATACAAGAGATAACATTATCTCAGTTCACTGGTCTATAAAGATCGATTTGTTTCCCAGAATCTGATGAAAGTGCAATGTACCAGATCCTGCAGGCCAGCACCTCTGTTCTTCAGCAAGGTGTTGAGGATCACGCTGGATGCTCTGGAACAGTTGGACTGAGAGTCCACCAAACCATCAAATAGCATAAACAACAGGGTGCTCAACTGCTGCTGGGGCAAACGCTTACTGATGATCTAAAACACAAGACACAGGGAGTGGAGAGGGAGATAGAGAGTCAGTTTCAGAAAGACAGCTGGTGGATCCGTAAAGTTTTTTGGAAGTATCAGTATTTTACATCAGGACAACTAACCTTAGTCAGTTCAGAGCATGTTTTATACAAAACTGAATGGTCAGGATTGCTTAGCTTCTCACGAACATCTAACAAGCCCTCAACTGAATCATCCTTGTAGTCCAGTGAAAAGCCTGTTAGGGAAATGAAAGAGGCAAGATACTTTGCTAAGCATTTCAGCATTACATAACACAGTAAACAAGTTCATATTAACAGTGTGAATCTGAAGCTCACCCTGTGAAGCTCAAACCGTGTTGTGCTATAAAAAAACAGTCAGTACCTTCATAGCGCAGCTGAATGTACATTAGTCTATAGATGCAGTCTATAGCTGCTCGTCGCACCTCAGGGTTTGGGTCTGTGCACCGTGGGGACAGGCGCCCCACAAGAGCTCCCAAATTATGGAATGTCACCAGATTCTAGACAGAGAGAGAATGAAAGAGAACGATTCATTAGCACTGAGCTTGAGATCCAATAAAAACAAACTACATTTGTTTCCCAACGCACATATTTCATTAAACAGTGGCTTGAGGAAACCAAAACATCTTTAAGGAAGAGCAAAATAAATGATCCTACTTAACATTCCAGCTTGTGCAGAGTAAAATAAAAAATAATAGGTGTTGAAAGTGAATACTTTGTATCTAAAGGATGTAAGAAATGTGGGTTACACTTTATTTTAAGGTGTCCTTGTTACAGTGTAATTATACATTTAAGTGCTGAGTAATATTAATTAACTACATGTACTTACTATATGGTTAGGGTTAGGCTTAGGGTTACTTGCATGTAATTGCATAATTAATTGTTATTATAATAGTAAGTACATGTAACATGTGTAACAAGGACACCTTAAAATAAAGTGTTACCGAAATTTGTCTAGGCCAATTGTTTTGGGGTAACAATCTACAAATAACCAGAAGACTTTTTTCACACACTTTAATTGCTAAATTTACATTACAATTCCTAAATTACTACAAAGAATTACTTTAACAATTACTTAACATAACTACATATCTGTAATCTATCATATCTATATATTTTAATTATAGCATAATCAAATTACGTTTCTATTTATTTAACTATTTATTACTTGTATACAAACAAAACCCTATTTCTCTCCCATGTTGGTTGCACAAGTATTGTAAAAATTGCTGTAATATGTTTGAGCATGTTGGGAATTTTAGAGATGCTTAAAATTAAAATAATAATAATAATAATAATATGAGTAACTCAACATTGTAACACACAACCTTTTAAACGAAACATTAGAAATTCAAAGACTATCACTAATTACTGCATTATGGATCTTACAGATGTGTAGGTAATATACATTCACACACACGTATATAAGTCAATACTGTTCCTTACCTTCACACTGAGATTGTCCAAGTAGAACTGCAGTAACTCTGCTGTGGTCTTTACTGCCCTCTCCCGCTCATGGTCTTGTCCTGAGCTCAGCCAGCTCTCTATATGCTGGAAAATGCACAAGCACTCAATAAATGGGGCTCAGACAAAGGGACTACAAAATGGCAAGACATTTTTATATTTTCTCCTTTACCTTGAACACAGATTGCAGACCATCAGGACTCAAGTCTCTGACTAACACATTCCTCAACAATTCATGAAGAGCATTAAAAGTATCTGAATATAAGACCTGAGGAAAAAAGCATTGCAGTGAAAAATATTCTTTATGTTTAAAGCATACAGGAGAGAGTAGTCATGTTCCCAGGTATGTGTAAATACATGCATATTTTACTCTGACCTCTCTTTGCTGTGGGTCCAGGGCTTCTTCATCTTTAGCCTTGTCTGGAGTGTCCACAGTAGGAAGCCCATAAACTCCATTCAAACATGTTTTTAACAAGTCAAAGATTTCATTTTCTGTTAAAGGAGGATCTAAGTTTCTGAAGGCTTGAGTCAAGTTCTTAATAGATTGTGGCACTGCATCGCAATGGTCAAAGATGTCAGTTTAGCATATGTTTACAAAGACCAATCTTTTAAAAATGAATGAATGCAGAAGCAGACGAACAAAATAAATATTTAAAATGGTAGGATACATAAGGTTGGCACATGTGGTCAAAACAAGATGGCGAACAGGGGTCCGCATGACATCTGTTGGTTCTGCTTTTATGAAATCCTGCAGGTAAATAAAAGACATAAATGTCAAAGTCGTCTGCATATCATTCTGAAACTGATCTGAGATTTACAAAAAAAAACAAAAAACACTTCATTTCATATCACATGATGTCATATTTATCTTCTAGATTTTGGCCAGTGTAAACTGGTTTATAACCTTTCTTACATTGAAAACATACATACATATACTGTATTAAAATCGGAATGATATTCAAATCAAACCTCTCACCATCATAACGCCCATCAGCTCTTGTTTGCGGGAGAACAGGAAGCCCTGTTTACGAACACTTTGGCTGATGGCCTTGGCAATGAGTCCGACACTATGAATGAGACTGAGCTTCATAGTCAGGTCCTATGAAGTGCCCATATACACACAAACACACAGAAAGAGATGTAAACACACACTCAAACTATGCTATACGTAACAGTGCATGTGTAAATCAAACAGCACAGGCAAATCAAGACCTGGAATTAGAAAAGTATTTCCTGGTCACAGCTGTATTCAGCATGCTCATTATAAATTAATTTACATGCTTGACAGTGCTATAAGAGAAGAAAATCACAATCTATGACAATATAATTGTGATTCAGTAGAAAAAGAGTTGAATCAAGCCACCTAAAATCCACAAAAGTCAGAAAACCAAGTATCTAGACACTGTGATGATTTAGTAAGACAAAGGTTATCAGGTTAGTGAGCACTTTTTGACCTTCTCAAAAGAACAATTTACTTTTACTTACAAGTGTAGTGTAAAGAGAGTTTAAAATGCCATCTTTATTTTAAACTCACTGAACTTAAACATGTCTAAACTTAATAAATCAATAGACCTTTTAAAAGATCCAGACTAAATAGGAAGCTTATAAATGCTTTTCAAAATCCGTCTCAGGGTCATAAAGAGATAGCTGAGAGGTGTATGCACTTTTTTTGAGAAGCTCAAAAGGTTATACTGTAAAGGTTTTGATTGCAGCATCAAGATTGAAGAGAAAGTGTGTTAAAGTTTAAAGGTCAGAGGTGAGAGAAGCTCCTTGTGATCGCTTCCCTTCACGGTACCTTGGTCTCTACTTTAATTCCCAGAACCTGTACAATAAAAGTAATGATCCAATGTAATTCACAAACATTAAAGACAATCCATATTATTTAACAACAGAATGGATTACTGTATAAGAATGATGAATTATGTGACCCTTGAGATACTGTTTGTACACGGAGATATAAATCTAATAAATGCCTGTTGTATATATAACATCTCAGTTTAGTGAACTCCGTGAAGAAAAGCTAAATTCTCCTCAAATCCCAACAAAGACCAAGATGAACTCAACTTTGATATTCAAATTGTACTGCAGAACATTAAAACAAAATGAGTTACATGGTTCCCTAACAGTGAAATTATTTCAAATCGCACAATTACATTATGATTATTGATGAGGCATGATTCAGCACTCAAAGAGAATTAATGATCCTTGTCATTAGAAATCATTTAGATCAAACTGTCATAACTGCAGCCTCAGAAGCAACCAACTGAATCTTGTCAACAATATACTAGGACTTTCAGAGGACTTGTTTAGCAAAACACCTCACAGCAACACATTTTTCAGTTTTGCACCTCACTGCTGTAACAAACAATGAGAAATTATTAATGTATTAATTCTGATCAAATAAATGAGCTGTTCATCTAACATAATAGAACTACAGAGGCATGAACATTTCAATTTATCCAAAAACCTCCGCCAAGCATCCAATGCAAATGCAAGTTGAGTCATCAATATTTCTGGACCATTTTCCCAGAAAAATCAGCTAGAAGTTACTTTAGTCAACACTAACATGTGGCTATGAAACAAAAAGCCACAAAACTATACATTTAACTTAAGAGGAATAATTAAATAACATTTTGGAATTTAGAAATACTAGCTTAGAATACCGTTGTCTACAAAATCTCACTAACACTACAGTAATACTGCTGTATTTTTGGACCACAATACTACTTTTAAACCACAAAAAGATACTGTAGACAATCAATATAATGGAGTTATGATATGTTTTACCTTGGTGTTGAAGTTCTTGGAGATGTTTTGGAGAATGTCACTGTCTATGCGAGTGAGGAGCTGATCTTCTGGAGCGTGCAACGCAACATATCCATAACACAAAATGAGAGTGCTTTTCATTTTCTCCACATCAACATCGTTTTTATCCTGAAGGACAAGACAAGTGACACACAACAAGATACATGTGTGAAATATAGCTTCTGAAGCACTTAATAAACCTAATATAATTATTCTTTTACAATTTTATATTTTTAAAAAATATAATATGGTAAAACAATCATTTCAAACCCAATTTAAATGTTACAGTTTTTAATAATCCAATTTGGGAAACAAAAAGATGTTTTAATTTGCATCATGTGAGAAGTACAATGAAGCTCGGCCTACTTTGAGAAGACCAAATATCCCTGAGGCTTTCCTGAAGGCGTCAGACTTCCCAAACTCCTCCAGTTTTTCCAGAGTGCCATCGAGATGACTGCTGGCACACAGCCCGATTCCCATGGCAACACCCTGCATACCAATTACTACCTGTTCATTATTCTTAATTAGCGGCTTTTCAATAACTGCAAAAACCTCAGATATCCAAACTGTGGAACATTTGAATACATTTTATACCAATCTATGATTAGAAATTATGTGATCTGTGTTCTCTTGAGATAACTGACACTAGACAGTTGGAAGAATGACCTCAATTTGGGTAAAGGAATGGGTCAGAATGGTCGACTGGTCATCCAACCAATGGACAACCATATTTTCCAGAAGTCATGTTTTTTAATCACCTGAAATGTTATATAATAAAATGTATTTATTATATTTCCTGAAATATAAATATTTGTACTTATTTTCTGGAAAATACAGTAGTCAATTAGTGACTAGACTTAGAATGTTTTCTAATATTTGATTTGTGGCAGTGTGGTAAGATGTGATTAATTATTATTAATAAAGGGGTCATATGATGCTGCTAAAAAGAACATTATTTGGTGTATTTGGTGTAATGAAATGTGTTTATGCGGCTTAAAGTAAAAAAAACACATTATTTTCCACATACTGTACATTATTGTTTCTCCTCTATGCCCTGCCTTTTTGAAACGCATCGATTTTTACAAAGCTCATCGATCTGAAAAAGCGAGGTGTGCTGTGATTGGCCAGCTATCCAGTGCGTTGTAATTGGCCGAATACCTCAAGCGTGAAACGGAAATGTTACGCCCCTCACATGTTATGCCATGTCCCGGCCGGAGCACGAGGTCCAAAGAGAAAGGAAAAATTTAAATCGCATCATATGACCCCTTTAAGACATAATTCCCCAAAGAGGGCTGTGCTTCAGCAGGCTATTTGACTGTCAAGACAGTAAACTCTCTCTGAGAAGTTATGCCTCTAAATTCAGAAGTTGAATGAATCAGTGGCATACCGTTCTTTCGATTGCATCATTGTGACGAGTGCTGATCAGGATCTCCTGCAGCTGTTTCCTGACCAGCTCTTTATTATAGCACTGCTGGAGAATCACACCGATACACCTATACAAAAAACGCTGAGAAAAAAGAGAAAGAAAGAAAGAAAGAAAGAAGAGTTTATCACAAGAACCCAGGAAATGATGTAAAATGTACATTCAAATACTTTGTTTGGACGAAGATTTATTTATAATGAGATTTATAATGTAGGCAATCATTTTTAAAAAGCCGAGAACAATTGTCTTGAAGAGCTGTTTTGTACATATTTATATTTATCCAAATCAACTTTTACACATTCAATGCATCAATACTAGGGAAATATTTGCTCACACAGTTCTTTCACAAATGATTACTTATTGGCAACAGCTGCAATCACAATGATGATTATGTGATTCATTGTCATGCCCTACAAAATAATTAGAACAAAAAAAAAGCAATAAAAAAATATATAAGATGACTTATAAAATAGAGGAAAAATGGGGGGGGAAATCTATCAGGTCTACAGGATTCCTAAATCTATAGGACTTAGAATGTTTCTTTTCGGAAATAATAAGTCTGGTCTATAATATGAAAAGTCACAAATAGATTTCTAAACTGACCTTCTCCTCCAGAGCATTGTTGTAGGTAGGAAGGTATCGTGTAGCTTCTACTGCAAGCTGACCTGTCCACTGGCTGTCGTCAATAGCTGCCAGAGTTTTAGACAGCATCTTGATCGCAATCAGAAAACAATGTCTGATTAGTCGCCATTAACTTTGGCCATTAGGATGTTTGCATCTTGTCAATGCTAATCGTTTACTTATTCTTCTAGATATAGATATAATTTATTCCTATAGATTTTTTACAAGATGTTTTAAATAATGCAAGCCTTTCCTGCAATACCCATTTATAAATTCATACACATTACTACAGACCTGAAGTAAACTTTCTTCCCACTTCTTTTTATCCAGAGAATCATCTGTTGATTCTGGTTAGAAGACAGAGGACAAAATTCAGTCAGAGATGCATTCAAACCACTCTCTGGAAAGAGTCAAAGATAATGGGATACCCAATATAACTTTTTAAAGCTATGCCGTGTAACTATCTTGGAAGAGTCGCTGAATGTGAAATACGATTTATCAAATTTAAATATGATTTTGGCTGTATCTTGGAAACATCTGGTTGTCTTGTGAGTCTCTAAGGACAGGTGGTTGTGGTTTTGGAAGACACATGAGAGGTTTCACTGAAACCTCATCATAGCAGATGAATCGAGAACCTCTCCTTCAACTAAAAAGCGACAGAGCGAGCCTTGAGAACCTGTGAAGTATAAGTTACTAGACTAAATATGGTAACAAAACCTCTAATGTCAGAAAATTCACCTACTTCTCTAAATCTCACAGCAGGTTAGATTAGACAGAGCTGATGTCCTAAATTAGTTTTGAGATGGGTGGGCATTTGCAAACATGGTGAAACACTGAAATGTGGAGCTGGATGTTATGACCAATAAGTGGCGTGGTCTGGTTGACTCATGAGGCTGTACCTAATCCACTACATCTCCGTGGTATATTTTAACAAACCTTCAAGATAACTGAGCATCTTTGGAATCTCGTTTTCCCACAGAGGCTCGGCTTTAGGGTGAATGTTAGGGCTGAGAGCATTGAGCAGACTCAGGGAGGGAGCACCGTGCCCCCTGCATCGAAATGGTAATGCGGCATTTACCTGAGGAAAATGCAACATTAATTTTAGATGTTTAAGGTCTGCACTAAGCAGTGACTAAATGACATCATGATTCAAAAGAGTGTATGAAGAGAAACTTCTTTAGAAAAAAAGTAAAAAAATCTGTCTTCAGAAAAAAAAGAAAAGAAAGAAAAAATTGCAGCAATCAAGACTAAAAAACCCAACTAAATGGATACTGTTAGATTGAAATCAATATTGTGTTTAGGAATATTATGTGTTTTTAGAAATAGTTTAGGGTTGGTATGATTTTTTTATGTTTTCACATGCTCACCAAGACTGCATTTATTTAATCAAAAATACAGTAAAAACAGTAACATTGTGAAATACTCTATTTTAATTTAATATAGCTTTTCGATATGAATATATTGTAAAATGCAAGATTTAAGCGGTCACTTTTAACTGATTTAATGCATCCTTGCTCAATAAAAGTATTGATTTCTTTGCAAATAAAATCTTCCTGACCTCAAACTTTTGAACATTAGTGTATGAAAGTAGCACCTGGTATGTTGTAATAGGGAACAGTGAAATATCCACTTTAACAGTAATTATACAAAAATACATATTGATCAGAATCAAGAATCACATTTTCCAGAGAGGCACATAAAAAAAATATTACTATTTACCTTACTCATTGCCTGGCTAAAAACTGAAAACAATCTAAGTAAAAAAATCACTAGGAATGCAACACTTACCAAGAGCCTTATCATCAGGATATATTGTGAGGGAAGACTAGAGCCTGTGCGAAGAAGGAAGAAACAAAGAAAGATAGAGAGAGGGGAGGGCAGACAAGGGTAACCCATTAGTGAAGCACATGATCCAAAAGCATTACAATTAACGAATAAATAATCACTGAACCTGGGACTTATTTGTCCTACTAGAGTTCAATTTAATCACTGTCAGCATAAGAAACAATTACCCTCTGCCCCAAGCACTTTATTCAGTTGATAAATACCACTTTTAATTTAACTAATTAGAAACAGACTCAACAGGCAAAGCAAACGACTTGCAATAAAAACAAAACGTCTGCAAGTGCAATTTAGTTTCAGGCCAACAATGGAAAAAAAGGTTTAATAACCGCTGCAGCATTTGCCACACTGCCAAGAAGACAGAAAGTGTGATTCCAGGGTGTCTTTAGGTCAGACAGTGGAAAAGCTCTTAGTCTGGGACTAGGCTCATCAGTGACATCATGACCGTATGTGTGCGTGTCCACACCTTGTGCATTGAAGTTGATGATGAAGCTGGCTTCTTGGGCTGCTCGTTTCTTATTGGCCAGCAGAATTAAACTCTTGCACAAGGGGGTAGTGGCGCTGGCGTACTGATTTGGGGTCAGGTAGCAAAGCAACATAGGCCATAGAACCTACACAAGAAATAATTTCAGATATGAAGTAAACCAAAGAGATACATAGAAGTAGTTTTGGTCAATTAAGGTTGAAGGGGTCATATGACGTTGCTAAAAAAAAGAACATTATTTGGTGTATTTGGTGTAATGAAATGTGTTTATGTGGTTTAAGGTTCAAAAAACACATTATTTTCCACATACTGTACATTATTGTTTCTCCTCTATGCCCCACCTTTCTGAAACGCGTTGATTTTTACAAAGCTCATCGGTCTGAAAAGCGAGGTGTGCTCTGATTGGCCAGCTATCCAGTGTGTTGTGATTGGCCGAATACCTCAAGCGGGTGACAGAAATGTTACGCCCCTTACCATACTGTGTTTCCATGTGTCTCGGCGAGACGAGACAAAACCAATAAAACCCATGACAAACGAGGCATTTGTAGCATCCAGTGGGGAAATAATTACTGATTATAATGACTTATACTGTCTTTTTACGCGTTGCGTTGCATCGCGCCGCGTAAACACAAAACCATGTCTGCATTTGTGATCGGAGAATCGACAGACTAGCACTGCTCTACACTGCTCAAAACTCGCGTTTGAATCATCATTGGCAAATCCTTTAAATGTGAAAAGGTACTTACAGTCTGTGAGTCAGCATTATTTCTCAGAACACCAGCATTGTAGTCTACTCTCACAGGATCAGGAAACAGTCCTCCATAAAATGCGTTGCACACATCTGAATATTTGGTTTGAACTGTTCTGGAACAGTGTTGTAAATACAACTTAACCACTGATGTCTAGTTGTGTCTTCTTTTGGAAGACCAAACAAAGTAGTTTCGCTTTCACAACGAAACACACAGCGTCTCCACGATATGGCGGCGGTGGCAGCAACAATACTAAAGCGAGAATCAAAGTTACGTCTTCTTTCTTTGTGTAAATATTTGGGCGGTGTTATGCAAATCTTCCCACACAGTGACGTAGACATGTGGGGGCATGTTTAAACGAGGCGTTTTAGGAGGGCGTGGACCAGTCTTAACTTTTATAAAGAATATCTCTTTGGGTTTGAGACTTTAGTCTTTGCAACTTTAGGGATCTTATCTATTCACGAACAGCTTGTAACACTCCAAAGAGAAAGGAAAATGTGAAATCGCATCATATGACCCCTTTAATACCTCCCATCAGGGCCACAATTATTACACTAAACTCTAATGCAATAAACATGAATTAAAGAATGTAAAATGTAACATAAAACCCCAATGTACATAACAAAAAAGAAAAAAAAAATGGAAGAAGCCCACTTATTTCAATGAAAAACCATCAAATGTGAAGTGTCACACAAGGAATTCTGGGAATGTCAATTTACGTCTTTTCACTGTAAATTATAAAAATATTTTTTCTTATTCACTTGCAAAAACGGTAAATTTAACAGTATTTTACTGTAAAATTACATGAATTTTTTATTACCGTTTTATTAAAATGTCACTGTATATAGTAAGGGAAGTTACTGTAAACAAACAGTTTACAGTTTTTTTTCTGTTCCCTTTACAGTTAAAATTATGGTAAATTTTTACATTGGACTTTTGTTTAACATTTTCCTTAAGGTCTTTATTTATTTATAATTATTTGCCTATATAAATATGTATAATTATGTGTGTGTGTGTATATATATATATATATATATATATATATAAAACAAAGGAAGACCTCAGGGAAAACAAATCGGTGTCTACTCTGATAAATCCCACGAAACATAAATCCATACTCGCAATAAATCTCATAAAAGTCTAAATTCTGTGCTTTAAAACAATATGTTAACAAGAAAGACACAACAAAAATCAAAAAATAGTCTGGCTGTATATTCTTTTCCTGACATTTTCCTGGTTATCATTCGTTTTGGAGGAAGGAATGGAGACAGTCTCATCGGCACATAAACCGTCTTCGTCTGTCTGCTGAGGAGATATCCTTGTCAACAGCCTGCTGTTGATGTTGGGATGCTCACAGGAAAAAAAGGATCTAATATTTCTCTAGACACTCTCTCTTACAAGCCGGGCCGGGGCTGCTGACTTTGGCTGTGAAGATGATGGACTGTGCTGAGTGACTGCAAAGACCATCTCTCACTATGTAAGCATTTCATTGAGTTGTCTTTAGGATAAGACGCATTGCAGATGTGCAGGTGTCTGATTTAGTGGCAGCAGGACCGTCGCCACCATAGACACTGATGTTCTCCCTAATACTCTTATGAAAATTAGCCATGGTTTTATTAATGTAAAAGTGTGGTAACGAGGTTTTTTTTTTTTGGTGGATTGATTACTCCAAATGCCATGGTTAAACTAAGGTTAATATAGCAAAACAATGGTTTAACTACAATAACCATGGCTTCTTGATTTTATTTGTAGAAAACCATGGTTAATTTTCCAATGGGTATTCAGAATAACGAGTGATCAATATTGGTTTTCAAATGGCTGATTTTTTTAATTATTACTTTTGGACCCCACCAATACTGAAAATCTGATCAAATTCTTAAGAGGCAGCAGCGTTAAGATTGATAGTTAAGATATAACAGCTTTATGACATTTACCAAGCTCACTAATAAGGGCATAAAATGACAAATGACATGCAAACACGGTCAATCACAATGCTGCACAATAGTAACAGAATAAAGCAAAAAAAATAAAACAAAGGCGAGGACTGCACATTTTGAAAGAAGAACCGTGACTTCAAGAGTCAAGATGAGGAAGGTGTACGCTTGTTTGTACTCGTCTATATACTCACATCTGTCAGGCGGCCCACAGTAGTAGTGAAAAGATGCAATGTGTTATCACACATGCTACGCAGAGCCTCATTGGTCACTTCCTCTGGGTC
Organism: Sinocyclocheilus grahami; assembly: GCF_001515645.1. Classification (NCBI taxonomy): domain Eukaryota; kingdom Metazoa; phylum Chordata; class Actinopteri; order Cypriniformes; family Cyprinidae; genus Sinocyclocheilus; species Sinocyclocheilus grahami. The sequence continues at coordinate 983,311 of NW_015505638.1, read as the reverse complement.
TGGAGGTCGCTGTCCTCGCTGTGTGAATATTAACAATTTATTAGCTATATTGAATCACACAACCCAGCATAACTAGGGCTGGGCTAAAGCCAATAACAGTTCAAAGGTAACAAACAGAAGGGAATCACCCTAGCTAACGTAAATATTTAAAAACTGAGGTGTGCACTGACATATGACACAACATGGGCTATGAACTTAATTTAAAAAAGCTTGCTACATAGATCTCAAACAAATCGATTACAGACAATTTTGCAATTCAATGCATAGGAAATCAAGCAAGGAGATTTGTAATTCAAAGAGAAGTTAAAATATGATCAGCGAGCAGGAAGTTCATTTGCAGCTACAGTCATGTGACACTGCTTATCTGCAGTAAGAGAAGTGTTAGTCAGTAAAGGTTGTTTGTACATGGTAAGTGTCTGGTAGAGCACAGTGCTGGATGATGAAACGGACAAGCAGGTCTCCTCCCTCTATATACATATATATATAAAACAAAGGAAGACCTCAGGGAAAACAAATCGGTGTCTACTCTGATAAATCCCACGAAACATAAATCCATACTCGCAATAAATCTCATAAAAGTCTAAATTCTGTGCTTTAAAACAATATGTTAACAAGAAAGACACAACAAAAATCAAAAAATAGTCTGGCTGTATATTCTTTTCCTGACATTTTCCTGGTTATCATTCGTTTTGGAGGAAGGAATGGAGACAGTCTCATCGGCACATAAACCGTCTTCGTCTGTCTGCTGAGGAGATATCCCTGTCAACAGCCTGCTGTTGATGTTGGGATGCTCACAGGAAAAAAAGGATCTAATATTTCTCTAGACACTCTCTCTTACAAGCGGCAGTGCCGGGCCGGGGCTGCTGACTTTGGCTGTGAAGATGATGGACTGTGCTGAGTGACTGCAAAGACCATCTCTCACTATGTAAGCATTTCATTGAGTTGTCTTTAGGATAAGACGCATTGCAGATGTGCAGGTGTCTGATTTAGTGGCAGCAGGACCGTCGCCACCATAGACACTGATGTTCTCCCTAATACTCTTATGAAAATTAGCCATGGTTTTATTAATGTAAAAGTGTGGTAACGAGTTTTTTTTTTTTTGGTGGATTGATTACTCCAAATGCCATGGTTAAACTAAGGTTAATATAGCAAAACAATGGTTTAACTACAATAACCATGGCTTCTTGATTTTATTTGTAGAAAACCATGGTTAATTTTCCAAAGGGTATTCAGAATAACGAGTGATCAATATTGGTTTTCAAATGGCTGATTTTTTTAATTATTACTTTTGGACCCCACCAATACTGAAAATCTGATCAAATTCTTAAGAGGCAGCAGCGTTAAGATTGATAGTTAAGATATAACAGCTTTATGACATTTACCAAGCTCACTAATAAGGGCATAAAATGACAAATGACATGCAAACACGGTCAATCACAATGCTGCACAATAGTAACAGAATAAAGCAAAAAAATAAAACAAAGGCGAGGACTGCACATTTTGAAAGAAGAACCGTGACTTCAAGAGTCAAGATGAGGAAGGTGTACGCTTGTTTGTACTCGTCTATATACTCACATCTGTCAGGCGGCCCACAGTAGTAGTGAAAAGATGCAATGTGTTATCACACATGCTACGCAGAGCCTCATTGGTCACTTCCTCTGGGTCTGGAGGTCGCTGTCCTCGCTGTGTGAATATTAACAATTTATTAGCTATATTGAATCACACAACCCAGCATAACTAGGGCTGGGCTAAAGCCAATAACAGTTCAAAGGTAACAAACAGAAGGGAATCACCCTAGCTAACGTAAATATTTAAAAACTGAGGTGTGCACTGACATATGACACAACATGGGCTATGAACTTAATTTAAAAAAGCTTGCTACATAGATCTCAAACAAATCGATTACAGACAATTTTGCAATTCAATGCATAGGAAATCAAGCAAGGAGATTTGTAATTCAAAGAGAAGTTAAAATATGATCAGCGAGCAGGAAGTTCATTTGCAGCTACAGTCATGTGACACTGCTTATCTGCAGTAAGAGAAGTGTTAGTCAGTAAAGGTTGTTTGTACATGGTAAGTGTCTGGTAGAGCACAGTGCTGGATGATGAAACGGACAAGCAGGTCTCCTCCCTCTAGCTCTAGGTAACCATGATGAGCCATAGCACTGATCACCTGCACCACTCTCTTCTTCACCTGCACAGGCAAACACGATCATTAAAACCTTGCTGAGCGCTCAAAATGAGCAGCACCATTTCAGCACATTTATCCCACATTAAAGAAAATAGATCACATATTTTTTTACAAACCCGATTCCAAAAATGTTGGTACACTGTACAAATTGTGAATAAAAACAGAATGCAATGTATGGAAGTTTCAAATTTCCCGATGTGGAAGTTTCAAATTTCAATATTTTATTCAGAATACAACATAGATGACATATCAAATGTTTAAACTGAGAAAATTTATCATTTTAAGCGAAAAATAAGTTGATTTTAAATTTCATGGCATCAACACATCTCAAAAAAGTTGGGACAAGGCCATGTTTACCACTGTGTGGCATCCCCTCTTCTTTTTATAACAGTCTGCAAACGTCTGGGGACTGAGGAGACAAGTTGCTCAAGTTTAGGAATAGGAATGTTGTCCCATTCTTGTCTGGGGGCATTGGTGATCCTCTGCCCATCTTGACTTCTGAGAGACACTGCTACTCTGAGAGGCTCTTTTTATACCCAATCATGTTGCCAATTGACCTAATAAGTTGCAAATTGGTCCTCCAGCTGTTCCTTATATGTACATTTAACTTTTCCGGCCTCTTATTGCTACCTGTCCCAACTTTTTTGGAATGTGTAGCTCTCATGAAATCCAAAATGAGCCAATATTTGGCATGACATTTCAAAATGTCTCACTTTCAACATTTGATATGTTTATATTCTATTGTGAATAAAATATACATTTATGAGATTTGTAAATTATTCCATTCCTTTTTTATTCACAATTTGTACAGTGTCCCAACTTTTTTGGAATTGGGTTTGTATAACTTATGGATACTTATACGTACCAGAGGTTTATAGTCACATTTAAACTTTTAAAAAAATGAAACACATAAAAACATATACATTTTTTGTAAATATTTTATCGCTTTACCCGTGTCTGACTTTCACCATAAAATATTTTTTAAATGATAAATTAATCAACAAAGACTGCAACCAAATTTTTATTGTGTGAAAAATAAGGATTTTTTACAAAAAGTACCACAGTTGTTATTTTCAATTGTCTAATACAGTGGTTCTCAATTCCACTCCTCGTGTACCACCGCTCTGCACATTTTGTATGCATCTCTTATCACTTCAGACGTTTGTTCTATTCGACCAAAAGTGCCCTGCAAAGTGGACATTACAGGATATTCCACCATGATTCCAGTTCGAAGGAAGTGTATATGTTCCATTCAAAGGGCATTAAAGTGTGCGAGACGTGAATGTAATTGTATTTATTATAGGTATATTATGTCACACTTCTCTAGTAAGTTCCGTCTGTGTGTGAAGACCCTGCAGGCCGTGGCATAGCACAAATCCGTGAATGAATGTTCCAAAGTGAAGTAAACTTCAACAGATTTCCCATGCTCAGGGAGTAGGGAGCAAAGAATACTGTGTAGGGACCATGTCAATCGGAGCACAGTTCATGCATGGAGCTCTCTCCTAACGATGATCTCAATCAGGTGTGTTAAATAAGAGAAACATGCAAAATATGCAGAGCGGTGGTGCGCGAGGACTGGAATTCATAGTTTTCACGTGACGTCTCACCCTTAAAGGAACACCCACATGGAGGGCAAAACAAGGCTTTCCTCCACTGACCACCAGTTATTTTTACGAGGTTTGCATTAAGAAGTAATGTAGTAAGACATTACTCATTACTGATATTTATAGGCCAAATTCAGTATACACTTTATTGATGATGCATACTTTTGAGTTGCCACTCAAAATTACCGCAAGGGAAATTCTCTTTGGGACAAAGAGTGCCCAAAGTTGATGAAACACATATATTTTGTCACTTATCACATTGAGAGGATATATTTTTGTACCTTATTGCTGTGGTCAGCCAGAGGTTGCCTGATGCTGGCTAGAATTAGGAGCTTCTTGGTTTCCATAATGGAGGCTTGAACAGACAGAGCAGAGTTTTAAAAATAGAGATTCTGATCTTTTCGTAGCCAGGTATGACAATCTGGATAAGAGCGTCTGGCTGAGGAAGAAATCATTGACATTTGATTACATGTTTAAAACTCACTGGATGCGTTGATGAGGTGTCTGAGAACAGCAAGTGAGCCCATTCTGTTCCTTTCGTTACTGTTCTCCAACCTCTGGAGGACAAACACCATCAGACGGTCCGGGAACGTGTTGGCTGGGGGCAAAAACAGCCAAATATAGAAGTGAAAATGAATGCAATTTGTCAAGTTTACCCTCAGTTAACGATAAAGGCTTTGACAGTGTTCTGTGAACCACCAAAATCTGTGTATAAATGCATACTTTAGTCAAAGGTGTCTTGTTTTAATGCCTGGTAAAGGACCTAAGTTGAACATTAATGGGTTAAAAACCTGGGTAATTTAAAAATAAATAAATAAAATAAAAAATAAAATAAAATAAAACAAAAAAATAAAAAAACGAACAAAAATTCTATTACATTTAAGGAGTCATTGATCTAATTTATATATTTTTTATGCATTAGTACAGGTCTAGAACTAACAGCAAATCTTTTCACAGTTGAAACACCCGCTCATGATTGACATGCACACACTGAAAACACTCAACAACTCCTGGACTCCTTGCATCTGCTTGACAACACACAAAAAGAGAGAGGAGAGCAATCCAGCTTGTGTGTGTCACCTCAAATCAGCACCAAGCACACAACTGTATGATATCATCTCACTGATTGGAGAAGTCTGCTGGTCTGACACTTTAACTTAATCTCAGCTCAGACTCCATCAGCACATGACAGGGATATTGCTACAGCAAGTCAGCTGACTGAGAATGCAACCTTTGCTTGGGTTCATGTCCACATGACTAGCCAAAAAATAGATTTCAATCAGATGTTTACATTTGCATGCACATGCTTCAAAAAAAAATAAAAATAAAAAGGTTTAACCAAGACCCACCAAGGATAGTTTGGACCACAAAAAAGTGAGGCAAAACTCCTGGCTGGAACTTGCCGAGTATCTCCTCCATGATGTCATTAATATATTTGTTTCCCACAGCAACCAGAATATTACTGGCTGCTTGCTGCCATTCCGGGACAACCTCCTATACAGAAGTGGAAAATTTGTTTTATGTGTTTAAATATAGAAATCCTCACTCTATAATTTGTGTTGTATATTAAATAAAAACTAACTAATAAAAGTAATCTTTTGTATTACTAAACTTTTCCAGATTTATGATTGAACTGTCACATAACTATTTACCAAAAACAGAACCTTCTTTATAGTTTTAATGGAATTGTTTAAACATTTGGGGTCGGTAAGATTTTTCCATGTTTTTTAAAGAAGTCTCAAACACTCACCAACAGTAAAATTGTGAAATATTACTATCATTTAAAATAACTCTATTCTATTTTACTATATATTTAAAATGTCATGTATTCCTGTGATGGCAAAGTATTACATGATCCTTCAGAAATATGAAGTATTAGTATCTTACTGACCCCAAACTTTAGGACAGTAGTGTAAGTCAGCTGTCTCACCTTTGATTTAGTCATCTCATCTGATGCCAGCTGTATGACACTCTTGATCTTGGGGTAACTGACGTCATCAATCCTGCTCTTCACCACCAATTCAATGGTTTGCAAGATCACCACTCTGTGCCCGACCACCAGCTTCACAGGACAAAGATGACTTGCAAGTAAACTCATGAACATGTACTACAGAGATACACTATGAAAGACATGCTAATCACAGTACTAAATTCATCACAGACTCATACATCCCATATTCAAATCTTACAAAGTCAGTCAACTATTAAAACAGACCTCAGTCAAATCAGAGGCACGAAACACAGAAACACAGTCATGTCTGTGAGCAATGGGTTTGCCCTGCAACACTAGGCATTACAAATCAATAAAAGGAAGAGCTCTGGTTACAGATAAGAGGTTTATTACAGATGAGATTAATGTGCGAGTTTCCTTGAAACATGCATTAAATTAGCTTCTTTTTATTTCTGTTTAGGGAAGTGTTTTCAAAAGATTTACACGCAATTTAAACTGTTTTTAATATATTTTAAAATGTAATTTATTCCTGTTATGGCAAAGCAAACAGCACTCAAGAAATACTTATTATTATAAATGCTGAAAACAGTCGAGCTGACTATATTTATGGGAAATGAAATCTTTGTCACATCTTTATTGTCACTTATAATCAATTGAATGCATCCTTACTGAGTAAACATATTAATTTCTCCAAATCAAAACATTTACTCACACCAAACTTTTGAATGGTAGTATATCTTGATGGAAACTCTTTGACTGACCTTGGGATGTTTGAGCAGGTAGTCCTGGCACATGGACAGGACTTTATCAGGCTGCTGGTTCCCCAGTGTCAAGATGGACTTCCTGACCTGTTCCTGCACCACTGGATCTCTGTCGTTGGCACCATCCAAAAGAGCCAGGGTCACCTCTGATTGGATAAAACAAACACATGAATTTGCACACAGAACGTTATGGAGATAGGTATGAATTGCTAATATATGTATACTGGTACATATTTTCTATTTTAATATATTTTTTAAATGTAATTTATTCCTGTGCTGGCAAAGTTGAATTTTCAGCAGTCATAAACTCCAGTCTTCAATGCCACATGATCCTTCAGAAATCATTCTGATTTGCTCAAGAAATATTTCTTATTATCCATGTTGAAAACTATTGTGTTGCCTGATATTTTTGTTGAATCTGTGATTCGTTTTTTCAGGATTCTTTGTTGACTAGAATGTTCAAAAAACAGGATTTTTGTCAAACAGGAATCTTTTGTAACATTTTAAATGTCTTTACTGAAAATTCACTTTTCAAATTACTGCATCCCTGCTGAATAAATGTATTAATATCTTTTGTTTTTTAATTGTACTGACCCCAAACTTTAGGACAGCACTGCATATAAGTACATCTTTCGCATTGCTTTGCCACTGTGTCTGTTTCTCAAAGGATAAATTGATCTGAAATCCTTTTATTGGTAATACTATATCAGACTATGTGGTAAATCCAGATAGAAAACTCCTACACAACAAATTCTTTCAACACCAGAAACTGCTGTTTCTTGCCTACTCAAAAACAACTAGAGTGGATAATCAATTCATCATTGGGATTAGTGTAATTAACTCTGTCTGAGATGTGCGCTAATTGGTCACAAGCTCTGCATTGAGGACATGATGGATGCATATGAGTCACTCCTGCTCCTAAACTCACATTACAGAGAGTACAACGTAAGGGGGAAGATCTGCAATGCAGAATATCTTAAAACAGACGTTGCAACATCTGGACATTTTAACCACACTTAATCTTCACATACAGTCCCATCTGATTAGATTATTCTAATCTACCTACAGCGCACTGAGTAAACGAGTTGCCTAAACATACTCATTGGGCAATTAGCTTCAAATCCAACCTAAAGAATAGTGTTGAAAGACACTAATGGGATAAGAGAAACTCATGACTCTGTTCAATGTGACTAGATTCATGTGGGAGTCCATTTTAAATGAAAAACAGGTGCTTTTGTTTTGCACCTAAATATCCCTTTTGTCATCAACAAGTGACAGATATGGGCGAATATGGATGAATAATCATTAAATACACTAATATTGAAAAATATTAGTATTAGTAACAGTTAGTAAAATTTTTCCCTAAAACAAAGTTTATTTGTTTTAAAAGACATTAATACTTTTATTTAGCAGGGATGCACTAAATTGGTCAAAAGTGACAGTAAAAAACTTTATTTTACAAAAGATTTCCATTTAAAATAAGTGTTGTTCTTTTGAACTTTCAATCCACCAGAGAACCATGAAAAAAATGTATCAGTTTCCACAAAAATATTAAGCAAAATAACTGCTTTCAAACTTTCAGAATAATAATAAATCAGCATATTAAAATGATTTCTGAAGGCTCATGTGACATTTGACTGGCTGCTGAAAATTCGGCTTTGCCATCACAAGAATAAATTACATTTTAAAGGGAAATTATTTATGTCGATGTCTCAGCTTGCAGATGATCGCTACGCAAAAGCTTTGCGTGCTCGACTCTTTAGCTCCTGCTCTATTGTGATGAATGTAATACACTTTTAATTTGACAATTACGTTTCCTATAACTATGTTTTTTTAATTGGTGGATGTAAATGAAGATGACTACATTTTTGTTCTTTCTTGTGTTTATTATATTTGTAACTTTTTTTCTACTGTTGAAACTCTTAATTACTGTACATTCATCATTCTGAATCTACTTACCAACATTTGCTGTTTGCCTAAAATTATAGCTCCTCTAATTGAAAAACAAACAAACACCTTTTTAAACACTTTCAGAGCAAATACACAAATGTTGAGCTGTATACTGAGTATTGTCAAAAGGCTGAAAAATACAGGGATATATTTTCAACTACAGTACATCGCCTTGCCTTAACCTCTATGTTTAGCTAGCCTGTTCTGGTCAGCCGCCAAATGCACTACAAGTAACCAGTGTTGCTTTATACATTGAGACACTGGAGATGAAAATCAAGGCAATGTTTAACACAGAAAAACATACATGGTAGTGCAGTGCCACAAGATCATGCTTACAGTTGCTTATGTGAAGTATAAAGTGGGCAAAGTGGATAAGAGTGTTACTCACGCTCTAAGTCGGTCTCCTCTATAACGCCCATAATGAGGCTAGCAGCAGAGATTTAGGAATGCATCTGGTGGTCCTGTAATCCTCAAAAGAGCCCACTCTACAGATATAAACCAACAACATTAGAGATAATCAGAACCAATTATCAGTTTGACCACTATTATTCAAATTTCGTAATATCAGGCCCACCAAAAAAGGGCACATTTTTCTATACATTTTTTTTCTTTTTGACATCCATAACTTATTCAACAACATTATGATTTGTTATTAGTATTTTTAGGGTTATAATCAACATTATTGTAGTATACATATTCATAATGCATATTTCATTGTTGCGTTCTAAAGATTATTTAATTATCATTGTCAAAAATCAAACATATAAAACAATAATGTGTTGTACATATCAGTCCCAGTCATGGAAAATATCTCTAAACTACACATAGTATGTTTAAGCCTAGCCAGCGGTGTGGGTATCACATGCAAGTGCACCTATGATTCCTAAAATGCGGTCTAGGTAGGCAGCTCAATAGGTTTTGAGCCACAGCCCGACACAGCATTCCATGTGATTAGGCAATATGACATAAAAAAGCCCAGATCATGTAATATGCATTGAAAACACAACGTTTCGAGATACTGACAATAATGTTTGTTCCCGTCTTATTGTAATAACATTGTAGGTCACTTCAACAGTCGTTAGTATTCACAGACACGTTCAATGTCAACTTCCTCAAAGCCACAGCGACCAATTAAACTACTACGACAGCATTTGCATTACATTATTGTTGGCTGTTATGCAGTCAAGGCGACTGCAATTAAAATACAACCGTTTAATGGGATTTTACAACAACGTCAAATGTCTAAAGATGCGCAATATGTCAATCTTGTGTTACCTTTCCCCTCGTCTGTCTGCTTCGCTCGCTCGACCTCAGGCTACACACACGACTTCCCCTTTCTCGCATGCATTGAGCAGTTACTAGTCAGTGAAGGCCCTGATGTAAATCCAATAACCGCTTCTGATACTAAACGTGACCGTATAATTGATTATTCGGCTAGGTTGATGGTCTCAGACGCTACATTGTACCATAGGTAAACACGCCTAATCACGTGCTTCTGCTCAGGAGGAACGCATCAGAGTGGGCGTGTTCTGTCACGCAAGTCCTCCAAACACCAGCGAAGAAAACACTCGACCTAGCAAATCGACCTACTTAATTATTCATATGTGCCGTGTGCTGTGAAAACGTACAATTTGGGATGGCTGAATATGCATTTATCTACCACGTTGTATCTACATGCTTAAAAAAAACAATAATTTGATGTTAATGAATGTACATTTTTGAGCTTGTTCCACTGGAACAAGGTCAACAGATTAGTTCAAACAACCAGCTACAGCAGAACTATCAGAAATATCCTCAATGTTAAAATATTGTGTTGGAAAAAGGGGGAGGTCAAAAAATTTGGGAACCACAATACAGACAGATTGAGCAGCACGATTCATGAAGAAAACATTGTCATCCTCTATATTCTTACTGTATTACTAGACTTGCCATGTCCCAAAAAATAATAAATACTTAAATTTAGAATTTTGCCTGTGAGACTGCCCCCAAAAGGGTTTAGAAGTTAACAGTTGTTATTCTCAGTTTACACAACACCCACTAGAGGAAGCTAATGAGCTCTTTTGACAAGAAATGTACACCTTTGCAACCTTTCAGGCTTTGTCAGACAGAAGGCATATCCCTGGGCCTTAAAGGGGTCCTATTATGCTTTTTCAATTTTTCAACTTTAGTTAGTCTGTAATGTTGCTGTTTAAGCATAAAAAAGATCTTACAAAGCTCAAAGTCCATTTCAAAAGGAGATATTTTATTTAACAGAAATCACTTTTCAAAAACTACAACAACCACTCGTTTGGACTACAACGCATATTTTCCGGGATTTTGTGATATCACAAATATCGACGAATGGGACGAGGCCTGGTTGAGCTGCACTAGAGAAGGCAACGCGTGTTATCACTATGTCGGAGACATGCTAGCTTTCCCAAGGCAGATGAACTTAGAGTGGTTACAATCATCCGGGTTTAAATCGCACTCAGATTGATTTGATTTTGACGCAATATTTACGCTGAAGCTCGCGGGCGGCTATGGTAAGGGGCATGACATTTCCCGACCAGGCGCCGAGTGCTGCCAATCACAAAATACACTGGCCCAGCTAACCAATCACAGCACATTTCGTATTTCAGAAGGCGGGCCTTCATTTGATACAGGAACTATGGCCGTTCATGCCAGACTGGGGAGAGAGGTGTTGTAATAATGTAAAATATGTGAAAAATAATGTGTTATTCGAACAACCTAGTATGAGAGCCTGTTCTAGTACACCCCCAAAACAAAATCAAGACTTTGTAAAAGAGCATAATAGGACCCCTTTAAAACTTTTTCCATATGAGTCTAAAAACACATTTGTGTAACTGGACTTTTGACTCAAAACCTATATCTCTAGTTTCTGAGGTATAACCAAGTTGCCTGTGTGACAACTATCCCCGGTCCCCCTCATTATACTGTGGGTAGAGAAAAGAATCACCCCCCTTTAAAATAATCACATTTCGTTGCTTTGCAGCCTTTGCCCCATCCATTTTCCTTCTATCCTGACAAGTACTCCAGTCCCTGTGTGACAACTATCCCCAGTCCCCCCGCCCCTCTCCTAAAATGATCAGCTGTGGTCATTTTGATTTTCTCAGCATGAAAAGAGCTTTTCTGGAGCATTTCAGTCCTTGGTAGTGTCAAAAGATCTCTGGGATAAAGTTGTTGACAGGCACAACTCAGGAGATGGATACAAAGAAATCTCAAGGGTTTATCAATGTCTAAGCACAGTGAAGTCTATTATTAAGAAGTGGAAGGTATTTGGTACAACACAGACCCTCCCTGGATCGGGACATCACTCCAAACTGGATGAAAGAGCCAGGAGGAAACTGGTCAGAGAGGCTACCAAGAGGTCTACAGCAACTCTGAAGCAGTTGCAGGAATTTATGACAAAGAATGGTCATTGTGTGCATGTGACAACAATATCACAAATTCTCCACAAATGCGGCTTGTATGGGAGGGTTGCAAGAAAAAAGCAACTCCTCAAGAAAGGTCACATGCAATCACGACTGAGCTTTGCCAAAACGCACCTTGAAGATTCTGAGGCAGATGGGACTAAAATTAAAACTTAATTATTTGGCCTCAACACCAAATTAAATGTCTGGTGGAAATCCAATACAGCTCACCATCCAAATAACACCATTCCTACAGTAAAGTATGGAGGTGGTAATATCCTGTTATAGGGTGTTTCTCTGCAGCAGGGACTGGAGCACTTGTCAGGATAGAAGGAAAAGGGATGGAGCAAAGGCTGCAAAGCAACAAAATGTGATTATTTTAAAGTGGGGTGATTCTTTTCTATGCCCACTGTATAATGAGGGGGGCCGGGGATAGTTGTCACACAGGCAACTTGGTTATACCTCAGAAACTAGAGATATAGGTTTTGAGTCAAAAGTCCAATTACACAAATGTGATACCATCAAATTCTTGAGGAAAATCTGCTGCCCCTACCAGAAAGTTGTCAATGGGAAGAAGGTTTACCTTCCAACGTGACAATGACCCAAAGCACACAGCAAAACTGAGCACACAGTGGTTGAAGGAGAAAAAGGTACATTTCCTTGCATGGCCTAGTCAGAGCCCAGACTTAAACCCCATTGAAAATCTGTGGAATGACTTGAAGTCTGCAGTCCACAAACGATCACCATACAATTGAACTGAACTTGCACAGTTCTTCAAAGAAAAGTGGGGCAAGGGGGTGATCCTTTTTCCAGCTCAGTGATTCAGTTTTTTTTTTTCTGACATGATGAAGTTATATCTTTCACTTGGATGTCATAAGTTGCACTTGGTAAATACAGCTGGATAAAACAAAAACTGTGTCAGTCTTCATTTCAGGCGGCAAAGCAAAAAAAGTTGGTTTTTTTTTGGGGGGGGGGGGTGATTATTTTCTATACCCACTATATATACACAAGATCTGAATCTTAAAGTCGCAATTAAATGCAAGTAGCAACATAATTTCTTCCGTATTATGATCCAAGTACATCCAAGTGTTATGGATTATCAAAAAGAAGGGGTATAATGCGGGGACTTGGATGCATTAGTTGTTGATTGAATTTTGAGTTTCAGCAGAATAAATGATAGGAGTAAACAACAAAAGTCCTGCATATGTCACATAGATAAGTCTGTTTTCACTGGAAGGTCCAGTTTAATATTTTGATTCAATATTATGAGGTCAACATTTTTTCCCCCCCAAATGAAACGTGGACAAATGAATTACTCACAATAATATCAATAGCATGAACTTAGATAATAAGTAGAGTGAATTTTCATTTCATGCTGACTTTAAAGAGGACACTGCAGTGTTATTTTAATGTCACTGAAATTTTGATTTAAATTGTTTCATTTTGATTTAAAATGTAATCATTTTAAAGCTCTAATAATTGTGTTGTTTGTTTGACATTTTTGTTTGTTTTATTAAATGTCTATTTATTTATCTATTTATGGTTTAAATAACTAAATTAACCTTGCACTGAGCCACAATGACCTTTGTACATCAGTGATCATTTGTGTCCTGCTTGACTGTTAGTTGTGTGTTTGCAAACATTTACACTCACATTGCATATACTGTAAAATTGCAATGCATTCTGCATCTGGCCAACATAAAAGAAATAGTTATCATGCATGCACATTTTATATTACAAGTTTTTGACATCTGATGGATATGAGTACTGAGAGTATGGTTACATCACTCAAATAAATATGGCCTTATATGACTTATGGCTCTTTACATATCTGTTCTCTACAAATAGTTAGCTTTGAGGAGTTTCTCAAACTGTAATCACCCAAATTGTATTTATAATGATAAACTTGTCTTTTAAATGTTTGAATGTCTTTACCAGCATTTTTTAAAGTGCTAATATTCAACACAGCTTTGAATGCAAATGTATTGAAATGATGTATTTGTGTGGCCTGCTGTTCAGACACTGCTGTAATTACACAGCTTTTATTTGCACAGCATGCACAATATTTTTCACTCCTTTATTTCTTGGCCTTGTCAGAGAGTTTAATGAAAGTTTTACTGCAATTGATGAGACACAACAGGAATTTTGAGTCTTATTAAATAAAATCCAACGTCCGCTAGACTGTGTGGCCTTTTTAATTAGGAATCCAAAACTACTGAGACATTTTCTCCTCTTTTAATGCATAGAGAGGATTGGCAGCCATTAAAGTCATTCTGTTTCACCCCAGGGACATATAGGTCTGAAAGAGAATTGCAGAGTCAGTCTCATAAACAGAACTCAGAATGGATCGCTCACAAAAACCTGCTGCTTTTACTGAGAGGTACCTAGTATGCGACAGAAACATGTGTGCTCTATGCAGCCAAATAAGCAGATGAGATATTTTCAGTCATGAAAAATGTGACATTTTAGAACTGCTTTGAATATGTTTCGTAATAAACGTTTGTTTAAACAGCCAGTTATAATGGAAAGGATTCTTTTTTCGGCTTTCATGTGGAAACGATACGCTTTGCTGCCATCCAAATATGCAAAACCACCTTTAAGATCAATAATTCATATAACATTTACACACTCAATAAATCTGGCATATGTCTTGCAATCAGATTCACATATGGGTCTGACTTTATATCAGCACAAGAATTTGTAAGTTTGAAATGCACGTAAATAAATCAGGGTAACAAAAGTCCCTCACACTGCATTAAGTAGTGTCTGTAATGCACTCAGTCCCTTTAATGGCATGACCAATATTAGAGCCCCTTGCAGCTCTGTCATTACTCCTAGAATTAATATTTTCATATCCAGTGAAACGAAAGGTGAATCGCAGGAATATAAAGGTTAGGCACACGCCAAAGCTCTAAATCTACCCTAGAAATCAGGACCACATGTAGGGGGAAAAATTCCAAACGGCAGCACTACGTCAGGGGCAGTTTTGCTGTTAGTGCAGAGTGGTATGGATCAGTACAGACAGGAGTGGAATTTGATCTGAGACCAGATCAGTTTGAGAACAGTTCAGGATTGTGTATTCAGTATTTAGTATATTGCATTTGAATAGATGGAGAGAAAAAAAAGAAAAAAAGTGTGTGTGGGGGGGGGGGGGGGGGTTAAGGGGAGAAAAAAATATCTTAAAAAACTCTCTT
>NW_015505638.1:954815-968092 GCF_001515645.1 Sinocyclocheilus grahami | reverse complement strand
AGCGGGGGGGGGGGGGGGGGGGGGGGGGATTAAGATCGAATCAAATCATCTGACAGAATCTGCTCATTTTAATTTAGAGACATTCTCAGCATCAAAATTATGCATTGTCTAAAAACCATTCAGTGAAGACTTAGAAACAATTGAGAAATACAGATACGTACAAGTGAAGTCATTACGTGATGATGTAAAAAAAAAAACAGCTGAACAGCTTTTTTAACCGGTGCATTGAATCGAACAGTCCAAAAGAAACTACTCATTTTAATTGAGAGAACTTCTCAGCATCAAAATTATGCATTATGTCTAATAATCATTCACTGAATTCTTGAGAAAATCAGATAACTAGTAACATCACTACGCGATGCTGGAAAAGAACTGCCGAATCGCTCTTTTGACTGGTTCATTGAATCAGACCGTCCAAATCAAATCATCTGACAGAATCTGCTCATTTTAATTTAGGGACATTCTCAGCATCAAAATTATGCATTGTCTAAAAACCATTCAGTGAAGACTTAGAAACAATTGAGAAATACAGATACGTACAAGTGAAGTCATTACGTGTGATGTAAAAAAAAAAACAGCTGAACAGCTTTTTTAACCGGTGCATTGAATCGAACAGTCCAAAAGAAACTACTCATTTTAATTGACTAGTAACATCACTACGCGATGCTGGAAAAGAACTGCCGAATCGCTCTTTTGACTGGTTCATTGAATCAGACCGTCCAAAAGAATGGTTCATGACTTCAAAAGCACACGTGTGTGCACATGCACTAAATACTGTGTATAATTAAAAGAGAACTTCTGTCTCGTTTCTTAACTGGATTGATCTGTGATTTTGACCTTTTGATCTGCATTTACATGTATAGGTCTACATAATTTCCACATGAAACACATAACATTAACATATTTGCCCAATAAAAAAGTGCAGGACTATTTTAGCTTTATTAAAAGTGACATGTCCCCCTGAGGACACCGACAGCAGGTCTTGGTCATTTCAGCTGAACAATTTGTTGACAGTTGGTTTAAAAACAGTATTTTAATGCTTTTTTATACTAGACAGATTTGACAGAGTTATTGCCGTTATGAAGAATATGTAAGCCTAGAGGTCTGAAATCTAGAGTCCAATATAACTGTTTTGAAGTCACATATCTACAGCTGGAGATTACCTGTGATGATGTCATATGGTTGTAGTGACGGGAGGTTGGAAGAGGAGGAAATGACCTTATTAATGGTATTAAACTGTCTGCAAGGTCTGGAGCCAGGGTTCTCCTTGGTCTTCTTTTGTGTGTGGTATGAATCCAGTGCTGTTGGCTGGTAAAGCAATCCATATGATGAGGGCCCGTGGCTGAAAGCTGATATGGCATCTACCTGTCAAGAGTCTGGCAACAAATGCATCTTGGATCAAATGAGACATCATCCAAATCAGGCATAAATATGAGATACAATTTTTGCAGTATATGTGTGTGTTTGAACCGTACTTTCAAGTGACCAGCCCAACCTGGAATTTTTTCTTGCGGTTTATGCTCTTGCCTTTCTCGCCTTTTAAAATTTGGCTCTTGCTAGCATTCTTGACATTAATACAATCCACAAACACAGGAGAGAGATCTGAAGGATCCAGGCTCTCTCAAACAATCTGTTCCAAAGGCCAGATTTATCACACCATACCTGTCCCAATCAACACGCTCTCCAAGATCCAATTGTGTTGTCACTGTCATTGATTTAAAATATGTGAAAATAGCTGCGTGTAAAATATCCCAGTGAGAAATTTTGCAGGTGGAATTTGGCTCCTGAAGGAAACAATGAAGTCATGATAATGAGGTCAGTTTAGTGACCTATGGGATATGTGTCTGAATTCCTTTATTTCTCCAATGAATCCCTTTCTTTTTTTCTTATCCTGCACTGTTCTTGGAAATATTTTAATATTACACTTTTTTTAAAGAAATTTATACGTTTGATCAAACGTAACAGTAAAGACATTGATTATGTTATAAAAGATTTCTATTTCAAATAAATGCTGTTCTTTTTATCTTTATATTCACCAAAGAATCCTGAAAAAAAATATGGTTAACCACAAAAATATTAAGCAGAAAAACTGTTTTATAATAATAATAAATCGGCATATTAGAATGATTTCTGAAGAATATGTAACACTGAAGACTGGAGTAATGGCTGCTGAAAATTCAGCTTTGCCATCACAGAAATAAATTACTTTTTAAAATATATTAAAACACAAAACAGTTATTTAAAATTGTAACAATATTTAACATAATTACTGCTCTTACTGTATTCATGATCCAATAAATCCAGCCTTAGCAAGCATAAGAGTTCTTTCAAAAACATTTTAAGAAAGTGAAGATACTTCTAGTATTGATGAAATTGTGATCTTTTTAGTTTAAGTCTATGGGATTTTTGCCTTTGGGAGTTTTTCCTGTTTGCCTGGCAAAAATCATAAGGCTGACAACTTTCAGCAATAACTAGCACTGTTATTGGAACTAGTTACATGCCTACGATTTGTCCAGATGATGAGCAATTGCAATAATGATGCTATTCTTCACACGTACAAAAAATTACGAATAAAATACATGATGGTGGTGGATGAGGAGATACCCCTGACAATGTAAAGTGCTTTGAGTGCCTAGAAAAGCGCTATATAAATGTAATGAATTATTATTATTATTATGTTAATAACTTTTAAAAAACATTTTAAGATTCTTGATTTCTGTCCGTTGCCGGTAGCGGAAGGTCCTAACTTATCAGAATTAATGGAAACAGTGTAGTGTCACTCTCCACATACACAGCTTTTTATTACACAATATTTTACAGCCCTTGTGAATTTTTCTTATTAAGCACGCTGAAATAGCTTTGTGTTTGAACAGCTGTGAACTACAATTTTACTTCTCCTGAGGACACTCAGCACTTGCAAAAATATGAGTTCACCCCTCTCCTGTCTTTCGTCCTGGACACTGACACCAGCTTGTAAATCGGTAAATCTCTATGAATAAAGTTTTATTCTGGGCTTTGAGTGATAGGCCACCGCAGGCTGGTCTTCATATACCAGCGCTGAGCTCATATGTGTGTGTGTGCTTTGGGCCATTTTCAGCAATGAGTCAGATGATACATGATCATGTTTGAATAGTGAATCCTTTAATTGCAGGTTTAATCTCTAAGAAAGGCTAAGAGCAACTTGTACCTGCTGACCCATTACATATAACAACTCACACAAGTGCACTGCGATACGGTGGCATGCTCAGAAATCTTTGATAGTTTATAGTTTTGCACAAGAATTGTATTAATCACGAATCTGAGGTGGGCGCTTTTGGAGTTAATTGTGCTTACTCAGAGGATGTGAATTGCAAAGGCACAGTTGTAAGAACATAACTAATGAATAAAACCTTTAAACTAGAACTCTATATACTCCGATCACATCCAAGGGACATAAACAAGCGTGATGGTCCATTTGAGTTAAAATTTCAATATTTGTTCCAATAATACCTTATTTAAAAATGAACATTTACCATAAATACAGTGTATTGTATTTCACCCTAAATTAAAAGCAGGGGTTTGTTTAGAAAGAATTGGCAGCATCACTTTTTAATTCTCTTAAGCAAGAGGATTAAGGTTAAAAAAATTAATCATGCTGTTCCAGCTTTTTTTTCTCAATTCCATTCCATTTGATATGGAAAAAAAATATTCCATTGGCCAACTGAATGGTGTTAGTTTACCTGCACTTTGTATATGAAGTGCTGACGTGAGCAACAGCAATGCAAGTCCAGCAACATAGTTAGTTTCATCATTTTGCACATTACTTCAAACTTACTACTGTAAAAAAATTTTTGTTTTTTTTGCAAAATGCAAAGAATGTCTGATCCAGTGAATAGTAACTCTCTGAAAACGTTTTTAAAAAAAAAAAATATATATATATATAAAGTCAATTATTTTCGGTTAATGGAAAATTTGGGATTAAATTAATGCTCTTGATAAGGAGAATAAAAAACTTGAAGTAATTGAAGTGTATACGTCAAACTGTTCATGTATTACATAAACTGGAACATAATAAGGAGATGCACGCCATTTAACGTTCTTCTGGGAGGTCCTCAAAATACAGAGAAAAGCAGCACCTGTGAAGAATTTTTCATCTTTCGTTGTGCAGAAAGGCTTCAGTGTCATGGCACACATAATGATGCTTTACAAGCCCCATAGTTTTTTTTGTGAAACTGAAAGTCAGAAAGCATGAAAGGAATTTTAACACACTATACCCTGAAATAAATATGCCCCTGCATATTAATATTTCTCTTTAACACCATGAACAATATATTCTTAGTATTCAATGAATTAAACCACTGTGGCTGAGTTTGGACAGTTAGAGAAATCTGAGAAGGAGAGAAACATTCTGTCCTTTGTATAAATTTTGGCACTACCAGATACTTTATTACAAAGCAGAAGTATGAATTTATGCTTTATGCGTGCTTGGCTAACATCAAGAATAGAAAACCTGAACCGTTAAAGATCCACTAAGGACATGTTCAGACTGCATATAAGACCTGGGAGTAACAGCCAGGTCCTAAATTTCTCTAGCCAATGAGCTTATCTGAAGATATCCTTGTTTCTGTGAATACATTTACCACTTCAAGCCATTTTCAACTTTAACTTACAGTTCTTATATAGAGCTGTCCATCTGTAAAAAAAATATGAATCATTTAATTTAATCCATCAATAAATGTTTTTTATCAAATTTTTTAAAATAAGCTACACTTTTATTGATGGTCAATAAAATGTTGGAATCATCAAGATATCCAGTCTCCAGTAGATTGTCCAACTCGGCTATCCAAATTTTTTGCCTACAACAGTCCCTTCCACAGGCGTCTCATTGAAAATCAATGACATCTAGTTGTTTAGACATGTACTAGATGGATGACTTTGGCCAACGGTTTTTCAGCCTTGTATTTAGAAGGCTGTGTCAAATTAAAAACAGCTAAAAAATAAACGTTTAAAACACATCTCAAGAACGCTGCATTCTGCTCCACTTAATTGCACTTCGTTTTTGTAATTGGCTGGCTCAAGTTTTAGCCTCATCTAGCCATATTTCAAACATTACTTCTTTGTTATTCATTTTTATTCAAATTAGGGAGCAGTCTTTGCTTGCTAAACCTTTGTTGTTTGAGAGCAAGACTAGTCCAATGCCATCTGTTGGAAGTAAGCCACTTGTCAAGCATGTGTTTTATACTAGGAGGACCAGGGATTAATTTCACGGTCATTCTGCACATCCCTAAAGAGCGTAAAATGGCCTGTCTAGCTCTTAAGTTAGGAGATTTATTGCGGTGCAATGTTCATGCAAACTACAATAGCAAACAACAAGATTCTTAATTCTAAACCACTAAGGTTTAGAGGGACAAATCACAGAAAAATGAAAACTCTGTCATTATTTAGTTATATCCTCATTCCAAACTGATTTATTTCTTCTGTGGAGCACAAAAAAGTTATTTATAGTTATTTATAAGTTGCTATTTTCCATTGGAGAAAAGCAAATGGTGGCCATAGCTGTCAAGCAAGATTTTCTGTAAACTTTAGTCTAATCACCACACAGATCTATCAAATGGTCTCAGAAGACTCATAATCTAGTAAAAATCACCGACTAATTTTGTGATAATTTTATGGAACTTTCTTACTCTTTATGGAGTCGGAGAAGGAGTTGTATGGAAGAGAGCAGCTCAGACATTCTGCTAAACTTTACATTTTGTTTTCCACAGAGGAAATAAAGCATGATGGTGAGTAAATAATGACAGAATTTTTCATTTCATTTTGGGTTAACTATCCCTTTAAGTGCTTTCCAGCTGAGGACTCTGGCTTTCTGGTTCACGGCACTCTGAGGGGTTCCTGTTGTGCTGAAGGTCAATACACAGCTGATGCTTGAGAACGAGGGAGAGATAAATCAAAGTACGGTTATGAAGGAGGTGAAGCGAGAGAGAAAAGGATAATCAAGGAAAGGAAGCGGGAAGAGCTGCTTTTCTACGGCTGCCATGGTCGGTATTTGACAACTAAAGTGGCTCGAGTGGGTATCCTCATAAGAAAATGAATTACACAGGAAACTACAGCTACAGCACCTGCTCTTACAGTAGTGCTTTTACACTTTGACTTTTTAACAAATCTCTCCTTATATTTCTCCAAGTGACGTGAATGTGAGGAATCACAGTCTCGTCCTCATGTTCAGTCCAGCATTACTCTATTTCCTAAGGGAATTATTTTATTTACATGAAATAAAAAATCCTTTAGACTTCCCTCCATAGAGAGGATATTCATCAGCTAACATCATATCAAGTCCAAAAAAATTGATTTAATAATAAACTGCACCTTAAAAGAGGCCCATAATCCTAGCACAGTGATGGAAGTTGAGAGTTTATCAGCAAAAAAATAAATAAAAATCACATCTGAAAGAAAGGAAACAGAAGAAAAACAGTGTTTTTTTCAAGGCATATCTAATCTAGAGAACTTTCAATAATAAAATCAAACATTTTATGTTTTGTATCAGGGAAAATGTAAGCCTAATGGACCTCCACTTCATTTGAACAGTTTATTAAATGTCAGAATATACATCTATGCACCCAGTCACTGTTAAATCTCACTTCTGAATCACATAACATGTACTTTTCTGAAGCAGAAGGTGTTACATTGGGTTTTGCCATTGTGTACAGCCAAGTCAGATATTACTATCTACAACATACTCGAGTCGTAAAAAATCCTTTAGACTTCCCTCCATAGAGAGGATATTCATCAGCTAACATCATATCAAGTCCAAAAAAATTGATTTAATAATAAACTGCACCTTAAAAGAGGCCCATAATCCTAGCACAGTGATGGAAGTTGAGAGTTTATCAGCAAAAAAATAAATAAAAATCACATCTGAAAGAAAGGAAACAGAAGAAAAACAGTGTTTTTTTCAAGGCATATCTAATCTAGAGAACTTTCAATAATAAAATCAAACATTTTATGTTTTGTATCAGGGAAAATGTAAGCCTAATGGACCTCCACTTCATTTTAACAGTTTATTAAATGTCAGAATATACATCTATGCACCCAGTCACTGTTAAATCTCACTTCTGAATCACATAACATGTACTTTTCTGAAGCAGAAGGTGTTACATTGGGTTTTGCCATTGTGTACAGCCAAGTCAGATATTACTATCTACAACATACTCGAGTCGAAAAAAAAAGACGGAAAACTGTTTTGGCTAAGAGTTTGCATTTCCATGCATCTAAATTATTCAGCATAATACATTTTGAGTGATATTGAATCTTGCTGACATCAAAACCACATGTATATGTATGTGGGCTCAAACAGAGCATTCCGTACCTTCAAATTCTCTGCATAACTGTGAATGAACGCCACAAATAATCTCAGTTTTTATGATAGTAACACTGTGTTGTAAATATAACATTCTGAATATGACATTTGACAGATTTTCAATGTATATTAAGTATGTAAAAGCACTAATTATTTTAATAACTATTTTTTGTGTGCCGTTGCTTGCTAAAGTTGCTTTACAACTCCAACTCATAAAATGTAAGAAATAGATCATATCAGACAAGTCAATCAGCAATAAAGGAACGTATCAGGTTCAGAGAAGGAGAAGAAAGGTTAAACAAACTCCACAACCCCAACATATTATAATACACTGCATAACGTTTCAGACACAAACCATGTGGAACTCAAAAATGATGGATCTGCCATGAAGAGAAGAATGTTCTTCAGGCTTGTGCACGCTTTTCTGTCTACTTATGTTCTCTTGGCAAAGCTCTGCATGGCCATCTTGTTTTTCACAAGGAGCCTCTGTCCATTCATATATGGTTGAACTTTATGAGCATAGTAGACAAAAGTGGCAGAAGCACATTTCACTGGTTGGAAGACCCTCCATCCTCTGTCAGGTCTAGCATCGGCTCGGTGAATGAAACTAAGCATATCCACAGTCACAGAACCGGAGCCTTGAAAGGCTCTGAGTCCACTTAGCTCGTGACTACAGAGTGAACTTGATGGCTGGAAATATATTCCAAATTTACAATCTCTCCGCTCACCTATTGCAGATAACGGAGAAATTTCAAGTCAAACATTTCAGATGTCATGCACACACAAGCACTGGTAATCTTGTCAATGAAATTACAAACAAAAAAAAGTATTGAAAATTTGATGAAATAATTCACAAATAATAATAATAATCTTCACAAATAAGCACAACTTTTATGAATTTTAAAGACTAAATACAACTGGTAGAAGTAAAAATCCTAGGATATAAATGAACTATAACACAGTTGCATGACTTCAATGTCACCACCCGCTCAGACTAAAATTATGTTAATTAAAATTAAGATTAAGATTTAGTCCAAGTAAAACTGACTAAAACTGATGAATATTACGTGACAAAATAACATGATAAAAAAACTTAAGGATATTTTGGTCAAAAGGCAAAAAAAAATCATTAAAATAAAAAACTATAAAATAAATGACAAGATAAAAATTAACACCAGAGTTTCTTCAAAATTGTATGATTTGATTTTGCCTTTAGTCCAAAACTGATACAGTACATCAGCATGGTTGCTGTTCTGGGGGAAAGCAGGGGGGAAAAACACTTTAATTTTGGAGTCTGGCAGGCCCATAAAAACGCAGTGTTGCTGTAAGTAAAACATCTAATGCCATGAAAAATATACCAAGCACAGAAATCACTCCTGAGGGCAGCACTGAAAGGTTTGGAAGAGAACTAATCAGCGCCTGAGTGGGTGTTGTAGAAATTAAAAGTCTTGAAACATTCTCAGTTCAGTCCTAAAGCTCCTCCTCTCTATTTAAAGATAGCCAAGCAACGCTTAAATATAAAATAAGAACTTCACTTCTAGAAAAAAAAAGAAAGAACAAAAATATTTGTCAAGTTCCAGTACAGAGAGAAGCAGGGTATTTTGGCCATAATTTATTGCATTTCATCAAGCGTACAGAGGATTTGAGCTGTAAGCTGCACATTCCCTGCATTTATTTTCTATTTTACAGCCATTACAAACACATTTGTGTGATTTGTAATCTCTGCAGGCAGTCAGCTGAACTTATTCGTGATACTCTTGGAAGACAGTTTCAGGGCAAAGGTTAAATCATCAAGGCACCATTCCAACCCATCTTCAGGAAAAACTGCACATCTGATTAAGCAAGTTATATCTCAGAAAAGGAAATAGTTTTGAAATGAAAACTTTTAAAATAATCATGGATAATCTAAATGATGAATGATGAGGTATCCAGATAACGTGAGATAAGGGAGGATGTGGTGTCACTCACCTCTTTAAAAACACCCCAGAAACCCAGACCAAAGTGCCGTTTCAATCAGTCAGTCCACTCTGCAGCCATCTTGGGCGTCTCCAGGCAGCTATTTCATTAATTCAAGTACAACTCCCATTTACTTGAATGGGAAAAGAAAAAAAATCTATGAAACTACTCATCAATGATACATTAAAATTTAAAGTGCCCCTATTATGCCATTTTTAAGGTTGCTAATATTGTTTTATGAGTCTCCTAAAACAGGTTTACATGCATGCAAGGTCAAAAAACACATTAGTTTTCTCAAAAATAGATTTAATTTTACCTCATTTCTAAATTTCTAAAAAACGACTCGTGCGAAGCAGTTCAAATAATCAGTCTCTCTAAACCCCTCCTTTCCGTGAGCCCTCACTGCTGTGATTGGTCTGATGGCGCAGTCTTTTGTGATTGGTCCAGAGCCATAGAGAGCTTGGCTCTGGATTAGTCTACCGCGTACAGCGCGTGTCAGAAACTAAACGTCCATTGCCATTATGGAATGACAGCCCTGGAGACTTGTCAATACATAGAAAAGATGGTTTTGATTGTACCTTACCAATTGGAGCCTGAGTCAAACGGTTGAAGTGACTGATCGACAAGAGGCTGATTCGCAAGCACGACTGGAGCAGGACGTTTCTCAATGGTAAGTGTCAAGTGTTAACAAGTTTGTGGTAATTATAAGATGTGATAAAACAAATGTATTCTCACAGCGTAGGATACAGCGTCTTCTCGACATTATGTTAACCACATGGAAATTTTACTGTGGGCGGGTAAGTTGGCGACGTAGAACGTGGGCAGACATTATGCAAATGTGTTACTTCATGACGTAGAGCCATAACAGAATACGATTCGAATTCCTGACGACTCATTTAGGCGATTGCGAGCTGACTCTTTTTTTGATAGACAATAACTTTATTTATCGTGCACTGTCGGCTTCACAACTTTGCAGATAGTTTATGTTCACATACAGCTACATGACACACTGCATGAAAGGTAATATTCGAAAAGGCATAATAGGGGCACTTTAAATGAGGATAAAAATCTGACAACAATATTATCATAAATTGCACTTCTTTACATCAAATTACACACCAACAATATATATTTTTCTGGCTGGTGCAGCCAATGAGTAAACAACATGAAAAATGAAATCTTGTAACTACAACCTACAGGCACCACAATGAGTGTTATGATTTCTCTCATTCATATCATAATGTCTCTGCCCACACAACACCTTAAAACAGTTATTTCAAATTCATGTTTACTGTCTAATGAAAGGTCCATTGTCTAATGAAAAGACCATTATACGTTCATCATTCCCCATCACTACATCCAGAGTTAACATAATTCAGCATATTAATTTAAATACTGATTACTTTCATTTTCACATAATACTTCAATAAAATTATACAATATGGTCAGCTTCATTCCACACTGCATCATTACAAATTACCAGTACAAAGTCCAGTCCATCCGTTATCATCCCATGATGACATATCCAGCACTGATGAAACTCTTTTACAGAAAGTTTTCTTGTGGTGCTGATGAAGTGCTGATATCCCCTCTCTGTCTCGGGCCGGTTTCAAGCATAACTCAGCAACACAATTTCATCTGAAATGAGGCAGTATTAAGAGGGCAATTTGGCAATTCATTTCAGATGGCGGAGTGACCGCAATTATTTGTTTTTGGATGCTATTGAGAATGTACGATTTGAAAAAGGATGTGTGGGGGCAAATGTTCCGCCAGTCTATGACTGATATATGCCTTGTGGATTTCCCTTACACTCACTCAGAGCTTTTCCTCAATGAATAATGACAAGCATATGTCCTAAGGATCTTTCGAACTCTGCGAACACACACACAGGAATCAGTTTAAATTATGAATAGACCGCATGATCAAACGTGCTAAAGGACCATCATAAACGAATAGCAAAAACTTCCTGTTAGGCTTCAAAAAGTACATCAGAAAGTTCATACATTTTATTGACAATGTACTATAAGTTTCAACGCCAAATTTACTGAGGCCATTTTGTAAATCATTTGAACATTTTATGGCCTGCAATAAGCGTTTTCATATTATTTCTGATCTGGCCACTATAGTCAAACAATTTTGCCAAACACTATAAAGAAAATAAATAACCGAGCCAGCGCTTGAGGATAAAGCAGACACAATTGTACATTATACTCAATTCTTGTTTTTTACACCATACATAATGGAGCCCTGAGAGTTACCAGAAAATATTTATTCTAAAAATCCATCTGCATGTACTCACCCACACCCAAAATGGATGACTGGTTTTTGGGCCCTAATCTACATTAACAGGACCGTACAGCCAAAAAAAATTTGCTCATTTGTCTCACTGCAAAAAGATGATATAAGCAGCCAGTTAGCTACTGCTTACATTACAAATGACCATAAGCAGCAAAGTGGGGTGTGCAATGTTGATGGAGATGAAACAGTCCATTATGGAATGAGATGCAAAGGAAAAACTCCAGTTTCCATTTAAAGGGGTCATATGATGCGATTTCAAGTTTTCCTTTCTCTTTGGAGTGTTACAAGCTGATTGTGCATAGATAAGATCCCTGAAGTTGCAAAGACTAAAGTCTCAAAACCAAAGAGATATTCTTTATCAAAGTTAAGACTCTGCCACGCCCCCTAAAACGGCTCGTTCTAACACGCCCCCACATATCTACCTCACTATGTGGAAATATTAGCATAATGCCGCCCAAATGTGCACGCAAAGAAAGAAGGTGTGGTTTCAGTAACCGCAGTTAGTGTTGAAGCAGCATGTCAGGTCACATCACAGTGGAGTCAGCTGTCTTAACCGTGGCTTGTGTACTGCAAACACATACCAGCTTCATCACTGTGTCTGTCAAGTGACTCTGTTCCCCTTTTGGGCTTGAACTGATGGTAAAACTAATGACATTATTTACTGTCTTTACATTTATTTTGAAAGATGAAGCTCGCGATTATGGTAAGGGGCGTTACATTTCCGACAATGCTTGCGGTGTTTGGCCAATCACAATGCACTGGGTCAGCTGGCCAATCAGAGCAGACTGCGCTTGTCTGAAGGAGGGACTTTGTAGAAAACGAAGCGTTTGAGAGAGGCGGGGCATAGAGAACCTACAATAATGTACAGTATTTGAAAAATAATGTGTTTTTTGAACATTAAAGCATGTCAACATATTCTGTTACACCAAATACACAAAATAATGATCTTTAAAAAAGCATCATATGACCCCTTTAAGGATTTTCATTCCATTTCCGTTCAGATATGTTTGAAATGTCTGTGTGTTTCTGGCTGCTACTGAGCTAAGCAAGTGTAATTTAAAAAGCAAGGTCATTCACTTTTATGTATAATCATGGCTGTATATTTCAGCTACATTATATTATGCATTGAATTTGATTAGAATTTAGATTAAAGGCAAATGCTGAGGATAGACAAGACAAGGCTGTTACTCATATATTCCTCAGAGTTTTCTATGAATCACTGATGAGCGCCGTTATGTAATGCACATACTTCAAATGTAATGTGCAATGTAATGAACATATTTCATGGTCCATGCTGGTAAATGTTGTAATGAAAACATATGTGACCTTTTGCACTCTGACATTCTGCCTTGGTCGAACAGGAATCGGCAATGTCGCTGGGTAATTACCATTAATAAAAAATAATAGCTGCAAATTGCAATTTTCCTGCCAAGCTAGCCACCCCCTTGAGAAGTACTTGCGCCGGTAAATGTGTGATTTTTCTTTACTAAAGCCAGCAAAATCTAACAATTGTATTCATTATCAAAAAAAAATTACACTTAATACTGTACCAATGAAAACTTATTTTTAGGTGCATCATCGATAATGAAAATATCTGTCTATTATTATTAAGTCATTAATTATTAACTCTTAATTATTAGCTATTAATTAATAATACCATATATATATATATATATATATATATATA
>NW_015505638.1:931285-954519 GCF_001515645.1 Sinocyclocheilus grahami | reverse complement strand
ATATATAATAGAGAGAGAGATAGATATAAACTCATTTTAAACACACAATTTGAAATAAGTCCTGATTCACTGTTTTCCATATAATTGTAAACCCCGTAACTCAGATGTTAAACAGCAAATAATGTTAAAATAATATCTTTTAAATAAATTTCCTGAAACAACTTTGTATAGTTAAAAACATTTTTAATAATAATAAAAAATATTTATTCACTAAAATAAAAATAAAAAAATGTGTGAAGCTACAAATTAGTGAAGCGGTTGCATCCTAGATGACGAGCAGATGTTTTAAGATTTTGTTCTAGTGTGGCACCTGGAGCAGATATAGAAAGAGTTCCCACAATGAAGAGCGAACAAAGACGAGAATTCTTTGAATTTTAAAAAGAGTCACTAAATTAGCAGTGAGCCATTGTTAGCCGGGCCACAGGTTAGTCCCAGGGATCCAGTTACGAGGGGCGGAGGTGGATTTTACAAACTCAGGCTGAAGAGCCGCAGTGGGATTGCCCTCACCAGCTGCCTGCTTTACAAAGCAAACTTCAAAGATAAGGCCTTGACTTACCCCCCTCCAGTTCCAGCCACACCACGATCTACACTCCTTCTTTGCGTTACACAGTGTGAGTAAAGCAACATGTCTCACGGTTCACTTGTAATGACTTATTCTGAGTGACACACTCCCCTTGCCGCTGTCGCCTCTGGCTTGCTTAGTTGGGGCCCCTTCATTTCCAGCGATATCGTTGACTTGATTGCAAAGATATTATTTAAACTGTACTGAGCTGGATGTTGACATCACTGAATTCAATGATGAACTGTCTTTAACTGAAAAATGAGTGTTTACTATTGTCATTTTGCATTATTGACACTATTTTCCTAATTAATGCTGTTCAGTTGCTTTGTCACAATCTGTATTGTTAAAAGCGCTATATAAATAAAGGTGACTTGACTTGACTTGACACTCCAGTGTGTGAGAAAATGCCTGTTGACTAATGGGGTTTGAGGGGAAACCTGTCACACAAGATCCCCAGATATGACCCCCAAATATGATGATCCCTTTGCAAAGGTCCCCCCGACTAATGTATACTATACAGGCAGCCATATATTTTCAAGCATAAAGACCAATTTATATTTGTGAGAAAAAACCTGAAAATATAAAGACATATTGTCTGCCAAATGAAATAACTGGCTTTTATATTATTGCTGTACTGAAGTCAAAGTTCTGTATTAAAATATTCTCTGGAAAATATTAAGTTTGTATTAAATCGATTTTTGTACTCACTATTACAGTAATGTTAGATATATGAACCTAAAGAGAATTTTTATTTCAACTAAAAAAATATATATATATATTTTTTTTATTAATAAAATATTTTTCTTTCATTATTATATTATATTATATTATATTATATTATATTATAAACATCTGATCAGGATTCTATAGGGTAAGATCTGTCAGAAAAGCTCTGAAGGGCACAGAATTCCAGAAGTTTCTAAATGGTTTGTTTTTTCCATCTCAAAACCCCACTGACCTGCTTTGCCGTCTGAATTCTTTGGCTTCTGAGGAACGGGACAATTACGGCATGGAATTTCAGTGAAGACTGACTTCATTTCTGCTCCTGAAATAAAGGGGTTGGAAGTCAGAGGCAAGGCCACAGAAAGGCAGCAGTGGAGTGATGAGATAGATGCCAAATTATTTGTCTTATTTCAACTGAGGGGTTGAGCTTACATGACCTCATCTGAGCAGCATTGCCCCATTTTACAGAAACCACCCCAGTCTATACATCTAACTGATGAGGTCACAATTCAATACTAATTAGACCTCTTGCGTGACACGTAAAGTGATACAGTATGCACGTTAAATTGAGACAGCTGATAGGGCCTCTCTTTCCCTCTTTCTCTCCCTCCACCCCTAAAACCATCTCCTCTTACACTACATGAGCCAGCTGCAGAGGCCCTGTCCTGTCAGGCGTGGTTGCTGCCTGCTGGCCTGTCCCCAACTATGGCTAGACAGCGGAGTCCCCCGATAGCTGACTGGACGTACGTCCGGCAGACATCCATAATGACCGTCTGCAGTCCTGAGCAAAGGATTAGTGATGGATTTTGACAGTTTTCCGAACAATGCCAGAAGAGTTCAACTACATGGGGCACAAGGAGAAGGGCACTTAATGCTGGGATGACGTTTTACAGATGTTCCACAGAAAGTAATGATAATCAGATGTAGAGAACAACGAACTACCGATCTGCTCTGATTTATAGACATCAAGTTTCACAATACACAGCATTAATCTAAATGAGTCATTCCAGTTACACACATGTATAAATGAATGAGGACAGGAAAATGTCTACTAAACTCTACATTTTCATTGTAATTTCACAATTTTGGTTTGACCAGGTTGGCATTTTACATGTACCTTTTAAATGTAATCACATCAATCAAATGTGTTTTCTTGTGAATAACTAATAAAAGCCAGGTACAAAATGGCATTATCATCTAGGAAGTGACTTCATTTTAGGAAACGACTGCAACAAATAAATACAAAATCACATATTAGCAATGGACTTAATAAATTATATTTTGTGGTTTTACTTGGTTTGTCTCATTCTAGAAATTAGTATGATCATATAACAATTTAAAAAGATGATTAAAAATAAGTTACTCATGTAAGTTAATGCTCAATCTCTTACTGAGCAATTGCTAACTTTACCTCATTATTTCCAGCATGTTAAATTCCTTCGTCCAAACATAATCAATTTTCAAAAGTTGCATATATAGCTCAAAATGTACAACAGGAAAGACCAGATATGTAAATGTAAGTGCATTAGGATCCTATAATGGTTGAAAAATGCTGAGATAATGAACACATCATTTTTGGCAACGTTTGACAAGAATGGCAAATGAAAATGTCAGTGTGCCCATGACTGTCATACAGCTTTTAAAAACAACCAAACAACCAATCCACCTATCACCTCCACTCAACCATTATGAGTGTCATTACTTGCTTACAGTCCAAACTCTCCCCAGCCCAGGGCACTGCCTGTTTAATCAGCACTAGAGCTGCTAGTGGAAAATCTCCATACGCAAGAACCAATATTATGAATTATGAAGAATTTATATTATGAATGTTGCATAATATCCTGTGATATTACCCCTCAGCAACTGTGCAATCATTTGCCAGGCCTCCTGTGACTGTGGCAAAACGATCTGGGGTAACGTCCACAGACTGAATGCTGTATTTAGGTTCGAAGCATTTGGCTCTGAGAATTCACATTTTTGACAAAGAGTGCGAGGGCGTAGAAAAAAATGGAAAGTTAATGGATTGAATTTAAATTTCAATGTGAAAGAAATAAAAAAAATAAGTAATGCACTGAAAGAAATGAACCAATCTATCACAGAGATTAATCTTCAGTGGAAGCATTTCAGGGTCAAGTTTACTAATGTGGAGTGAAAGAGACAGAGGGAGAAAGAGAGAGAGGTCCCCATATTCTCTCATTCCTCCCACTTGCTCACTGGATTTCACATTTACAGTGGTTAAAGGGAGAGTGGACCCCAGCCACACCCCCTGACTATAAAGCCAAGGCATAAGGAAACTCTCAGCTGAAATCACACGTGGAACTGAAGGATCTGGAGCTCACAAACTCATTCACACATGAACATACAGAGACTGGGAGGCGGCTTGGCATGCTGTTAACCCAAATAACAGATGACAGTGGAGAGAAGAGCACTTCTTATGAATGAGTGAGTCAGAAGTGACTCGGTCAAGCATCGCTGGATTGGTTGGAGCCCTAAAGCAGGACTGGTTACAGAAGCTTGTCACGTCCCATGCAGACTCAAGAAAGACACCATAGTGTGACCTGGTGCTGGGGGTGTACGATTAGAAATAGGAATTGAGTTCACTCTTGTGTTTGTGCAAAGTAGAACGATTCAACAGAGATTTCTGTGCAAGGACGAAGAGCAAAGTCCAGGGGTCCTGTAAGGTGCTGAGCATGTCTTTTGCGATGGTGCGACCAACCCCAGGTCATTTCTTGTGCTCTGAGATCAGCATGCACTCCGAGGATGACGACAACGGCAGTGAGGGTTTTGGATCTGACGACAAGTCCTTCCATACGACTGGCCACGGCTATGGCACCTTTAAGTTAGGTGCTCGTAAAAAGAGGTATGGCTGCCGACCGGTAGCGGATCCCAGTGAGCTCCGTTCTCAGATCGTCGAGATCCGCCAGCGGAACATTGCGAACGTCCGAGAGCGGGATCGCACAAACAGTGTGAACACGGCATTCACTGCTCTTAGGACGCTGATACCTACCGAACCAGCCGACAGGAAGCTGTCTAAGATTGAGACGTTGCGGTTGGCCTCCAGCTACATCTCACACCTGGGGAACGTGCTGCTGGTTGGAGAGGAGTGTGGAGACAGCCAGCCTTGTCTCAGGAGCTCTGGAGCCTTGTATCACCTCCACAACCTTCCAAAGAGCTTGACACCCAGCCCGGACTCAGAAAACTCACAGCCCAGACAGATCTGCACCTTCTGCCTCAGTAACCAGAGACGGCTGGTGAGTAGCTTGATGGAACGTAGCTGTCAAAACGTATGACAGGTTAGTTAGAGATCAAATCTGACTGACATTTAGAGAACAGTCAAATCTGGGAAAACTGGTTGTTTAATAATAAGTTGTTATTATTTTGTGAAAATCAGAGGTTAGAGGTCAGTGCATTGTTATTGATTCATGTCATTCAGAACTTTATCTGAAATTTAGAGGGATAGTTCTCAGTTCTCTTCCTCATGTCATTCCAAAACTGTATGTAATACTTCTTCTTCTTGTCTAAACAGTAAAAGCCAGTGGGGTCCAAAACAACATTGGACCCGATTGACTCTTATTGTATGGACAAAAAATATATTTTTCAAAATATCATCTTTTGTGTTGTACAAAAGAAAGAAGGCCTTACAAGTTTTGAATGACAAGAAGAAGACTAAATTATGACAGAATGTTCACTGTTGGGTGAACTATCTCTTTAAAGTGAAACGTTCTGAGTGTGCAATTGACAGATAAGCAGATATTTATGCATAGCTGTGTGAGCTTACATTAGCATAATTTTTTGATGTCATCAGATCATAAAAACAGATCACTTTGGCACTGAAACTTGGCAAAACCCTTAATATGCTTGGTCTGACTTCACTTCAGCCACATGAATTACCATCTAATACATTCTAAGCGAAAGTGTTGAGCCTCTGTGATGAAAACAAGTGATTCATTTGGCTCCAGACAAAACTTTCATAGAGAGGTCCACACAATGATATGAACACACTCTGGACAGGCTGTTATGCATCTGCTGTATTTGTGCAGAGCACTAGAAACATCTGGTCTATTCCCCTGACAACCTGAATGTCTTCCTGTGCAGTTCACGTATGTCCTGAGTTCCACCAAAGCCTTCAACACCCTCATCATCATTACGACGGCTAATCCTGAACAGACCCTTTAAACACCACGGTTTAATGAAAACACTCCAGATTCATCCTTTCATCTAGTATTTCATATGCTATTACTGAAATAATATGGCCGTATTCGATGGGCCACAGAGGATTATTTATTTATTAATCAAAATTTCATCGGCTGCAACCAATTAATGAGAGCTGATGAACTCAAACTTGCAATTTGTCAGTGTTCAACGGCAAACATTTAAAAGACTTTGTTTTATCAGCTGAAAGCACTTATTTTGCTGTTATAACTGAAGATTAATTTCTCTCTCAAAAAGGTTTCTTAAAAAACTTTTTTGTCATATGTACACCTACAGTCCCACAGGTATAAAGCTCAAGTACCCCTTCATAAATGCCAAACTAGAAAATTAGAAAGAAAGAAATAAACTAGTGGAATGCTTCTCAACCAAGCAAATTCAAGAAATGCAACTAACAGCTGTAAAATTATCATTATTTAAATTAATGTTACACTATTAATTACACACAAAAAAACATGTGTTTGATTGTTTTTTTTACATTCTGACAGCCCTTATTTTAAAAAATATTTTAAATTATTTTGTTTTTAAATGTTTTTAAATTAATGTTACACTATTAATTACACACAAAAAAACATGTGTTTGATTGTTTTTTTACATTCTGACAGCCCTTATTTTAAAAAATATTTTAAATTATTTAGTTTTTAAATGTTTAAAAAAAATTAAGTGTTTTTAAAAATGTGTTTTAAAAAGTACCCTAAAATAGGTAAGTAAATTTAATTAAATGTTTTAAAAAACAAGTTAATTTCCCCTGCGAGAATATAAAGCTATAAAGCTATCATAATCCAGTGGCAGTGTAATGGCAAGACACACAACCAGAAGAGCCTACAGATTAATATGTACCAGGTGCATCTGTGAATTGTGCTCAAAGATGACGTTATGGTAAGACCCCCAACACTCCAAGGCGATCTTATTCCCTAAACGAGATCTAACTGTGAGATGGTCCTGATTATGGTTCAGACGTCTGAATAAATCTGACCTGTTGGTAATGCCGGTCAGAGTTCAACTGCTCATCAGTGTTCTAATGTGTTTAAAAATCTAATGAGATAATTGTTTTTATGTGTCTGTAAAATGAATGGATGTACAAGATGTATAAAGACCCTTGAACCTACAAGCTACTCATTCTCTGATCGCTTTGTTTTCTTTTCTTTCAGAACAAAGACAGAGAAAGAAAAACTGTGTTAAGAAGTTAATGATGAGGAGAGGAGAGAGTAAAAGAGCGCTCCCATCACATCTGTCTGAAGAGGCGCGCCAGAGTGAATTGCTGTAAATAAGCTGTTTAATTGAATGCAACACTGCTTAACCAAGTTACAACAGCCTAAACTTCCTGGTGGATGGCATCATAATGGACAACTACACTGAACTTGCATATATAGAAACCAAAAACTATGTGAATTTCATCATAACCTCTTTTTTGTTTTATACAGAGGTGTTATACTTTTATACAAAAGTGATTAGGGATGTAACGATTCACTCAACTCACGATTCGATTCCATTCACGATTTTGATTTCATGATTCGATTCACGATTTTTTTTAACAAAATGAGATTTAAGACAAATTATAAATTAAATGTTTCCTTTTATTATTGCTTGGACAAAATACTGTACATTTCTTTGTGAAATTGAAATATAACACTATAATAATATACTAATATAGTACTTGTAAATTATTGCTCTTTTGTTGGTTTTGATTGCTTCTATTGTCTTCATTTGTTAGTCGCTTTGGATAAAAGCATTTGCTAAATAACCAAATTTAAATATAATGTAAATGTAAATAACAAAACTACACTGAAATTTTAAAACAAGCCCCAAATCAAATAAATAAGTAACACAAATAAAATAAATCTCTTCATATAAACAAACTAAGGCTTTGTCTGTGTTCTTTCCATTTAAAATTAGAGGCAATCACTGCATTTTAATCATGATCCAAACAAAGATGCTGCATACATGCAACATGAGCAGTTTTTAATCTAAATTACATTGTATAATTTTGAAATTTGAAACAAAAACAGAATGGTTTGACTTCAGTTTTGTGAAACTATGCATAAAATATATCTGCATGAAACCGAAACAGCAAATGCAGACGAGCTGAATGAGACGCAGATTCACTCTCTGCCAGCAGGTGGCGCTTAATGCATTTCCTTGGTTTCCTCTGTAAACAAAGCAGCGCTGCACTTATGAACTTTAATATGCATTATACAAAGGCAAGAGGAAAAGAAAAAATACCATCTAAACTTTTCGAAAGACGAGCATTCATATAAACTCCTACCCCTAATTGAATCGCGATTTGTTTAGCATCTCAACCGATTTGAATCGTCACATATTTAAATTGATTTTCAACCGGCTCGAGGTTAATCGTTACATCCCTAAAAGTGATATGGGATGAAGACTGTTGACTAACATGAGGATGATTTGTAATTTAAAAACAGCGAAAGAAAAGAGGGACTTGCTTTCTAACCAGCAAAGAACTTTGTGTCCTTTTGGGTTTGATGCATATATTTTGTATGCACTTCACTGAACTTTATTTACATGTCAGAAAAAGGCTTTTCTGTTATTAGAACACATTCCTACAGTACAAGCAAACATTAATGTCAAGTAGTTGTTTTTTAAACTGTAACATAATTATTGTTATTTTATATTTATTTATGCCAATTAAACATTTAAAAACATTGTTTAAACCAAATTATGTATATGTCAGGGTTGAAAAATCTTGAGTTTGAGGGCTTAAATGAAATCAGACAGACTGTGAGAGGTCTGCAAGAGTAACAGAGAGAGACTGAAAGGTGAACAGGAAGGGAGTCAGTAGTAAGTCTGGTTCTATAAGTTCAGTCTAGATGAGATCTGCAGGTAGATTGCTGTTGGCATACAATGTCCTCTACTTTAACTCTGACCACAAGCTCTCACTCACATTCAAACATACACACACAGGCACTCTGGGACTTGCATAGTAGGAACCCCCCTTTCCAAAGGGCTAACGTAAATGCCTGTCCTGGCTCATCAACATTACCCAACCTAGGATAGTGCCCTATAGTGTCTTCCAAAGACAATTAATAGATCACAATTATTTGCACAGAATTTTTCTGATGAAGTGTCACATAGCTCAAAACTTTACTTGTGGTGAAAACATGTTATAAATATGTTTCTACCTTTAAAGCTATGGTGTGCCAATGTAGTCTTCCTTGTTAAATTACGACTTTTTGTTTCATTTTTACAGATTTTCTTTTATATATATATATATATATATATATATATATATATATCAATAACCTATAAGTACTGAACTGTCAGGCTAATGGACCTGCTCTATTTATTAATATTTATTAAACGCAGGAAACTGAAGGAACCAGCGATTGATTCTTTCAAAGGCCCACACCTGGCATTGACCATGCAGACTCAAATTTATAAACTTGGGCCTTTATCTGTTAGGTTTTAATTCAATTTCTAATTCATTCTATTGTCCATTTACTGTTAAATTACCGTTTTAACTATATTGGCTGCATAACACCATTTGAATAAATAAGAAATTCTGTGAAGCCTATAATGCATCTGTCAGTTTGAACAGCCACACACTAAAATGTACAAAAATGATCAACAAATGAAGTAGTACCCCCCCCCTCCCCCCACAACAGTCCTCCTAGTAATTTATATAAAATCTTACTGACCCCCAAATTTTAACTGTAGTGTACATTCTACTGTACATACTTTGTAAGACAATTATTCCTACAAAGGGCACAAAACATTGCGTATTGTTATCTAACCCCAAATAAGCAAACTTGGTAAAATTTGTCAAAAATTAGATTTTCTGTAGTGCTGAGTCTCAAGACCATCAGCATTGTTCTCAGTCTCAGTAAACTCTTAGTAAAGTCTCCCACACTCAGTGGATCCCTCTGTTCAGCTCAGCCATATTTCGCTCAATATAGAGTCTGTGAACTGTAACCGGTCTAGTGCTCTCAGATCATTTAACTCACTCCTTCCCTCTCCATCTGCTTGTTATCCAACATCAACAGTGCTTCATCATCCGGTGGCTGGAGACGGCACTGTATAGAGACTAGTTGCCATGGCAACAGAGCTGGTCCACTAATACCACTTTTTGCATGGAAATGGGTCCAATATTCATTCAGTTTAACTAAGGTTAAGAGATCGAGAGCTGAATGGCACAAAAAAGGAGACACTGTCTAGAACACAAGGCTTCAAAATCAGTTTAGAAAAAGAAGAAGAAAAATCTCTTTGTTTGAGAGTTGTAAAAACAAAGACAAAACAAAGAGTTGTTAACTATCATGGTGTTATTAACATCCGAGACGAACGTTTGATTTCCAGACAATGCATAAAACAATACAATGTATAACTTGAATGCAGCGTGAGCTGCTTTGTATAAAAGTGTCCGGATAAAAGCACTGCACACTGACCTGTATGCTGGATGTCATTGGATATTGTTGTCAAAGAAAGAGTCGGACCTGTAATTAAAAACATCAGAAAGGTATTAAAAACTTTCCACTTATGAACCCCACCAAACTTGTATGACCTTAAAAATGATCTGAATGATTTCAAACAAAGAATACAAACCCCTGAAAAATTCTCTAAGTGGAATAATATGTGCCCTAAACATGCTAACCAGCAGCACCTGCATACTGAAGAGGTAAAGGGTATGAATATCATTCCTTTGGTAATTGGTTTGGATTCAGTGTGTTTTATATGGTCCAAATGAAAAGCCAGTTAGATTCAGAGGATCCTGTGACAGTTCTCAATTTGTGTCAATCAAAATACTTTTTGGTATTTGAGTTATTGGATTTCATATGGATTTGAAGGTCTTCTTCCATTCTGCTGCCTTTTTTGTATTAAATCTGTTTTGTTTTCTGTCAAGAGTGTTCATGTATCAGTCCATATCTCAGGCTTCTGGTAAAGCTTTCACAGATCCAGCAGGGAGCCTTGTGAATACCACAGAACGGGAAGCAGTAAAGCAACGATGGAATGACAGGTGTCCAAAGAGCCTGACTGGTCCATTCCAGCTCTCTCTGAGTCTAGTCCCTAAAACACACACACACACACACACACACACACACACACACACACACACACACACACACACACACACACACCTGTGGGAGAGAGAAAACTCCTTTTCTGTGACTTGAGTTTCTGCCAGCTCCGTCTGTGTCAACATTTCTACAGTCAGAAAACCTGTCCACGTCCACCTGCTTTTAGCTAATTGTTTCCTGCTGGAGAGGCTAATATTGAGCTGCTATTGTTGAAATAGGCCTGCTAATTTGACCTCTCCTAATGCTGGGTTACAAAGAAAACAGTAGAACATGACTAATGTGGCAAGATTTCTTTATTAAATTTGCTATAATAATATATTATATTAAAAAATCCACACTGAAAGTCTTATAAAAAAAAAAACTATTACTCGTCTGAGCTGTCTTTTTTTCTTCAGGTAAATATTACAAGCAAATTTGGTAAAAGCGGATAAATTAGAAAACATTGTCCATTACTTCAGATATCCAAGAACTGAACCCTAATCTTGGATTCGAATGACTTTCCCTCAGGTTTTAGTGTGGACCTCAGTCTTGACCTCTGATCCCTGATATCACAGTGAGGAAGAGGATGAGGACAGTGATGGTGAAGGTCAGTGAGGTCAGAGGGAGTTGGACTTTGCAGCTGCTTCTCTCTCCTCATTTGACTGGCTTTAGGAGAATAAGTTCTTCTTGGTTTTACAGCACTCCTAATCTATACACACACTTTTATGCCCAAACATGTGTTCTCAAGACCCCGGCTTTGATGCATCCTAAGGCCCCTCTCTCCTTCTATACCCCCTCCCCTCTGAATCCTTTTTTCTCTCTCCATCCCATCCAAATCCTCAAGTAAAAATGTGCGTTAACAAGTTTTGATAGTAAAAGAAGCCTTGAGATCTTAAGGGCCAATCTGTCAGCTCCCTGTGGCTCACCACAGAACCACTGGCTTCATCGCAGACACGAAAAAAGAAAAGAGTGAGAGAGAGAGAATGATAGAGAGACAGAAAGAGAAAGGTGGTCCCAGTAGCTCAAAATCAAGACTTGGTGTACTCTGCCCCATTCAATTGGGTCTAGAGTTTAATACTGGAAAAATCTTCCTTTGCTGTCAATCAAATGCTTTAATAAAAACAAAGTATAACATTGCGGTCTTGCTCACTCTCTCTCTGCCCCTGGGAGAGTGGAAATGCGAGGGGTGCCTGCGGAACTGTGAAAATCCCTCCTTTTATTGCCATCAGCCTGCAATGGAAAATTGGGTTTGTGGAGGGCCCATCTGTTGGACATTAAGCAGCCACCTGGAGCTTTAGCCAATCATGAAATTAAACAGAAGTATTAAAGAAAAATGAAAAATCTCCACTCCCAGACATGTGGGTCACCCAGTCTTTGCCGCATTTAATTAAATTTCCGACAAGAAGCAAAGGCTTAGTTCACAAAGTTGTCACCCACCACCCCACCAGTAAAACCACTCCTGTTTTTCCAGGTTTTAAAGAATAAATAAAAGCTGGTATATATGCATATTAGCCTAAACTGTCTTCAGAAAGAGGTTTATGAAGTACACCAA
Source organism: Sinocyclocheilus grahami (assembly GCF_001515645.1). Lineage (NCBI taxonomy): Eukaryota > Metazoa > Chordata > Actinopteri > Cypriniformes > Cyprinidae > Sinocyclocheilus > Sinocyclocheilus grahami. Next base: position 942,461 of record NW_015505638.1, on the reverse strand, counting down.
ACAAAATGTATTTTCTTATTGAGTGATTGTTTCAGTAAGATTACCTAAACATTTTTAATAAGAACATTTATTTGAAAAGCAAAATGAAAAGAAAAAAAAATCAAATCCATTGGAATATTTTAGATGCTTAAAACTATTTTAAAAAGGCTAAAAGTAACTTCTCTTAAATTCACTTTGAATTACGTCTTTTTTTTCCTGAGAAGTCAGTATTTTATGTAATTTATCCTTTTCAAAAGGATGTTTATATATTTTTAAAATGGAAAACAAGACAAAATGAAATTAAGAAAATAATGTCTTGCAGAAAACAGTTAGAATCTATTGTAGATGCAGAATCAGCAGAGAGGCTGTTTTTACGGCCTGGTTTCAAAGACATCAAATTTAGTCTTTGGATTAGGTGCATTCTCAGAGCAGAAACATCATTAATAACATTTAAGTACGCAACTAAGCGTAAAACCAGACCAGACAGCTTTTTCTGAAAACGTATATATATCAAAACGATGCACTAAATAAGCACAGAAGAAAAGTCATGAGCCTGATTCTTGACAGTCTCCATAATTAAAAAAATAAGAAAAAAATGTATTATTAAATGTAGTATATTTTGTTGTATAACGGCTACTTTGACTGTGAGTTGGAATTTTGTGAAGAAGAATTAATTGTGTGTTTCTTCTACATTTGGCCCTGATGGGACCCGTTTACAAAATAAATACTTTCACACTCACACTAGATTATTTAAATTTTCTACTAACATTGTGCATGTATCACAGGAGAATTCTGTCATTTTTGTCTGTTCCAGTAAATGTCATGTGGTGTTTGTTAGTGGAAATTACATTTGAATTTTTTTGCTTGTTTAGCAATTTTTTATGTATCCTAAATAAACAATTTAACAACAAATTAATCTCAAAATTGTTTATGATTTCACTTTTTGTAACAATATGTTATGATGTATTTATATGTTTTAAGATTAAAAGTCATCATAAAAAAACAATCTATACATATATATAGGTAATTTACAAAATAGCAAAAATATGAATATATATGAAGGTATGGTTAAATGTTTCCATGACAGGTATAATGTGACTTTCACATAACAAAAAGAAAAAGTTAGTTGTTAGTTGTAATTAAAATCAACACCTGTAACATAAAAGTGTCTATAGTTGAATAAACACCCAATTCCAATAAAGCACAATGGAACTGAACTCAATAGTAGAGCATAATGTCAGCAAATATCCCTGAAGCTCTGAGCTCAGATGTTGGGTTTGAAAATGAACCAAGATACTGATCAGATCCTTCAATGAGCTACTTTAAAGTTTTGAATAAGGATTCTGGGAGTTATCTCAATTGACATTCTCCCAAATCACAAGACATATACTCCCTGCACACACACTCATTTTATCCATAATTTAATATCTGGAAATCTCTGATTTTACTCCGACAGGCTCTGAATAACATGTTTTTGTGTGAAGGCTCTCTGCGAGGTGTTGGAATCGGATGAAATTAGTCTCTCTCCTCTTGCTTCTCCTCTTTCTCCCTCTGCATCTCTTTCCCATTCCTTGTTCCGCCTGGAAAAGCCATTGCAGAATAAAACCCTACTTCCTCCCGCAGAGGCTGCAGCCAGACATGAAGCGGTCACACATGTTCCCCCTCACACCACATAGATGGAAACAGCTCTCCATGGTGAACACACACACATATTTGCTCACACGGGTGATCTGGTGTGTGGATCGGCATTGGGTCTGAGGACAAATTGCATTGGGGGCCACAGGGAGTTCTGGACCCAGAGCTGGAAGATTTCAGAGGTTTGAAAGAAACCAGACTCATTGGCAGATGGTCAGCTGTCCAGCAGTGATCATGGGACAGGATCTCAAACGAGGCTTCAGTCATTATTACAAAATCATGATTTGGTTTTGTGTGTAACAAAGCAAAGATGTAATCGAGACTCTATTGGATGACCAATAAACCCATCAGCTCTGTCAGCATTAGGTCTTGCTCATAGCATTTCATGCTTCAACAGTGTCTCATTTTCTTGTTGGTCTTTCAAAATCCAGACAGAGAAAAATTCTTTTTGATGTAGTATCTATAGTACATTTATCCGTCCAAAGTGGTCACACGGTCTTGTTAACAGAGCTAACTGGCTGATCTCTAGATATGTATACATTTAGAACATGAAACATTCGACATGCAGTTACCAGTTTTCCAAATGAAACGCTGAATCAAACAGACTCCTGAGTCATCCAATAAAACCTGAGGGATTGTACACACCAGTGGCAGAGCCAGGGTGTTTTTGTAGGGGTGGCCAGGAAGGGGTCAGCAACCAGTCTGGGGTGGCACAGAAATCTTCATTATTTCAAAATAAAAATGTGATTGACTATAAAGTACTGGACTGTTTTAGTGCCTAAAATACAAATGAATGCAATTAATTTGTATTTAATTGTAATTGAGATAGTTTTGAATTAGATCAAGTAATACTAAGTGAATATGACAATTTGTGTATTATTCCTCACCTCCAGGTATTTTAATAAAGGGGCTCACTATAGCTTTATTGCTCAGTCAGCTTGGTTCTGGTTCTCAACACCCCCAAAAGCTTGTTCTCCATTATTGCATACTCATGGATGAGACAACATCAACTTCATGTTTAGTCAACTTTCACAGAATTATGTTTAGTCAACTTTCACAGAATTTTATACAATCAATGAACTCTGAAAAATAACACGAACACTTCGAATATCAGCGAGGCACATCTGAATAAACAAGAAGGACATTTTGAGTAGACACAACTTTCCCACAGTTTCTTTTTTGCACGGCCAACAAAAATAAATCCAAATGAAACCACATCAGAATCAATCATCGTCTATCTTCAATCGGCACATGTGGCGTTCCTGAATGAATCAGACGAATCACTTGAGTCGAGTGAACGATTAAACTCACTCATAAGTTATAATACACGAAAAATCACTTTTTCGCCACCTACTGGTGTAGTGACGTATTGAAGATATTCAAAAACAACTTATGCAGAACACCAGCAAGGTCACACAATCACAAAAAAAGTGAATTCAATACACTGAGAATGGATTTATCAAATAACTGCTGCCATGAGCAAAATGTACACAAACATGATTTTTTTTATGGCGTCATGCTAATCACGGAGGACAAATAGCTTCGAGTTATATGAATTTAAGTATAGGCTAGAAGCCATATTTATTTATTTGGCTGTCTGTCTGTCTGTTTTAAATGGAGAATTCAATTGAAAAAAAGACTGAGTCTATACAGAGATTAAGAGAATGATAAAAAAGAGGGACAAAATAAGCAGAAAACCACAACCAAGAGAGAAAAATCGACTTATTTGAGTGATTTTGTTTAAATGGGAAAACTGTCTCAAAGGGATTTAAATAGGTTCCGACAATTTTCCAATTTTGTGTATCAAGCTGAAATATGAAACACAAACTCAGATTGACTTATTTTATATGTGGTAAAATATATTAAACATCAAACCACAGACAGCATTCAGGTCTGTGTATCCAGCATGGCCTGAGACCAGCTGGATGAGTTGATGGAGCTCAGTGAAGCACTTGGTTTTACAGGAATCAAATCCCAGGACAGAACCTTCATAAATGAGGAATCTGAAGAATGTAGAGCACCGTTGTTGGTGTTCTTGGACACGGTTGACAACTTTGACCCATAAAAAACCCACATCTATTTGGCTATTTTTGGTCTATAAAGACTGGTTACTTGTGAATCGTCTGTTGTCCTGGATGTACATATAAAATACCTGTGCAGGCACATATATACACACAAGACACTGGAGCTGCGCTGTGCTGCCTCAAAGGCTTCATCCAAGTGATAGATCTTTCTGAAGATGTTAAATGTCTCTAGATTTAATGTACACAAGATGTGTAACAGGTCAACATCTTTTTCGTGAGAAGTATTATGATATTGGAAGGTAGAATCTGAGACTGTGAAGGTTGAAACAATTATCTTAATGTCAAAAACTGGCAGATTTGCATCATTGTACAATCTGCTGATGTCCATTGTTTGTATTATGTTAACATGCTTTGATGTGTCAGATCAGTTGCCCCTTGTTACCTTCCACATGTGGGAACTGTTGCTGTAAAACCGAATGAGATGACAACACACAGCATGCCTCTGGGTGTTTGCCACTGAGTACTAGATCGGTTCAATACGAGTTAAACTCTGCTGACAGCATTTGTGGCATAATGTGGTATAAATAGCACAAAAACAATTTTTGTCTTGTTCCTCTTTCTCATTAAAAGAGAAGAAGAAACCAAAATCGAAGTTGCAGTGAGGCACCTGCTTTGAAAGTGAAAGGGTCCATTTTTGGAGGATTTAAAAGCATAGGGTTCTTCAGTGCTATCTTTTAAGAACCTTTAACATCCACGGAACATTTCCATTCCACAAAAGATTAGATTTTTAAAAGGTTCTTTGGGGAACCAAAAATTGTTCTTCTATGGCACCACTGAGAAAAAACTACTTTTAGAACCTTTATTTTTAAAAGTGTAAATGAGAAGCTTATAATTTTATAAAAACATACTAAAAATTTTAATTAGTTTAAAATATTAATTAAGATTAACATCTAATTAGATCATATTTGCTGCATTTTTTTGTTAAAACGTATGTATTATTTGAGCTGTAAAGCTGTTCTTTTCATTTTTGTGGTCGTTTGAGAGGTTTACACAGAAAACAAAGTAAAAAGTGGTGCAGTAAATTCAGTAAATTTCACACAATTACAATTGTAAATACAATACATTTCACACACGATTACAAAAAAACAGCAGGTAAAACAATGAATTAAACATGAAATTTAGAAAAACTGAAATAGTATTTTCTTTAAAACCTACTTCAGTAATCTTTGTTTCATTTACTGCTTCAAAAAATATTTTTTTACAGTGGCAGTGAAGCACTAAAATTGTTCTTAACTTTACTTAGAAAAGGTTAGTAAGCAATTTTTAACACTCACATTGTTTATATCTTGTGGCTATACTATTGAAATGAGTATGAGTGAGTATTTTTACATTTACAGATTGGCTCCTTTCACTTACAGTTGCCTCACTTGTAAGCCTGAATGTCATGCTGTTGTTTTTTTCCAAATAAAAGGAAGGACCAATTGAATCAGCATTGTGCCCCAAAGTGCAGTCGACTGAGCTTAATTAAATTTTTTTCCAAATAAAAGGAGGGACAAGTTGAATCAACGCAAAGTGCAGTCGATTGAGCTCAACTTGATTTAGACCACTTTATTGCTTTTGTTTCATATGGTCTATGTCTCTCATTCAACAGGTTTAGTTGTAATTTGATGGTCTTTTTGCAGATGAATGTGTCTTCAATAACCCCCAGTACTGCCGTGTGGAGATCGATAGGCCTGCTGGACCAGCCGCGCAGCTGTGAGTGGAGTCGTCATTTCACAATTGCTTTGAGTGAGAATCTCTTGTAAATCTCCTTAGACATGCTGACATCTCTGTCACAATTACGTGTCTGAAAAAGACTCTCCGAGGCCTGGTAGAGTTGATGAAGCCTGCCATCGTTAAGAGACTGCATGATTTATGACCCCGACAGGACACCATCGAGCCAACGGTACCTGAAGCCCCTTTCATACAGTCATGAAAACCCACCAAAATCAACACCGTAGGACAAATAAGCACCCTGGGTAATATGAGATCTATATGATAAATGGAGAAGACAGCGGGATCTGTCTGATAAACAGATAGGAAAGGTCGATCTGGCCGACGTATTAGACACACTCATCACCATCGCGTCTATAGAGCTGCAAGCTGTCTTGTCATAGCTGATAAATACCCTCTATTTGTCTGTCTAAAGCTACATGCTGAGAGATTTAATCATTTATTTGTGTTAAATCAATGATAGACTCGCAGCAAGCCGTTCTGTGCGAGCTGGGACTAAATTTAGAAGAAAAAGCTCCGTTGCTAACCTCTGACCTGAAAAAAGCCATTTAAATCTTTTAAAATACTGTCAGTGGGACACAAATCAGTTCAGTGGAATGAATGGAACATTAGTGCCATTAACTGCATATGGAGGACGTTTAAAGGTATTTAAACAAGGTGCACCGTATAGTAAATATTGGTACTTAAGAACAATGGTAAAGTGTAACTTTTCCTTGCACGTTTAATTAAGATCTAAATGCCAAACAGGTTTAAGAATTTGTTCATTCCATCTGCAATTAAGTCACTAAATAGTATTAAGTGAGGGTTTTTTTTATGTGTGTTTATGGTTGTTTTATTGAGTTAGAGACTAATGTTTGTTTTTTATTGTGCAATGCATTAAGAATTGTGATGCAGTGGCTGTATTTTGAGCCCAAGACAAATTTCCCTCTGGGACAATAAAGTATACCTTAACCTTAATATTATCTACATTAAACTTTAATGGAATTCTTTGGGTATATCTTTAGTTAAAAGGAATTATATAGTTATATAAAATAATTATATTAATATATATATATAATGAAGAAGAGTGTGGTGAGTCGGCTCATCTACACCTCTGGATGTCTGGACGAGATCGTCTGGTGGGGAAAACAGAATCTTCTGCTGGTGGGAGGGATGACCCTCGCCCTACTTTGCATTGAGGTTAGGCACACATTACGTATTTTTATTTTCTTCAAAATATTTGTCATCCCTGCAGCACTTTATTACTGAAGAAAATTGAAAGACTACATAACAGAGCCATACATATATATATATATAAATAATACTGGGGAAAAGCAAAATAAATAAATGGACAGAGGTGAATAATAATAATAAAATAATCAAAACATTTATTATTATTTGGACTTTTCTCTTTAAAACACTTAACACTTCAGTCTATGCTAATAATAATAAGTAGTAATAGTTTATTTGACACTATTATTATTCAGCAAAATATGTCCTAAGTTAAGGGGACAGTTTCTTAATCATTTCTATATCATTTCAATAATACTGACATCCCACAAGATCATAGATCACATAGAATGATTAATAATGATTTATGCAGGTCCATAACAAACAATCCATCAAAAAGTTATTAGATCAAATAGACATTAAAATCACACTGTCAAAATGTGTATATTAAATTATATATAAATGGTTTTATAGTGGACTGACCTGAGATTTGTGTCTGAGATGTTCGTCGACCACCACCACGTTCTGCACCGTCAGCATCTAGGTCTGGTCTATCCGGGGTGTCCACAAACTCTGGGCTGTCTAAATCCATTGCTCTTTTGCGGCACTCCTCCTGGTGTTTGTCAGTATAATGTGGTTTACCAGCCTGATCTTTGAGGTTCGTTCTACTGATTATGGGATCCATCTCTTTCATAAAGTCCAGATTTAGTCTGTCTGTATCTGTGACCACAGAGTTGTGTTTATCTAACAACTTCTGGGTCCTTGGGGGTCGGTATCTCCCATTCTCCTCAGGTCTGTCCATTTCCGGGCTACTAATGTCCTCCATCACAGCACAGAATTGTAAGATGATGCTTATGTTCAATAAAATAAAAACAAAAATGCAAATTATACAGAAAAATTAGCAAAAACATGACTTATTTACAGACCTTTAGAAATTACAATTTGAGTTTTATAGCTTTTAGTCTGTCCGTTAGCTTTAAGACCATAAATACTCCTAAAAGTTGACAAAATTCACTTTTATCAGATATACACTACTGTTATTATTTAAATTTAAAATAACTTTTTTTTTTTACATTTATTTTAATATATTTTAAAATGTAATTTATTCCTGTGATGGCAAAGCTGAATTTTCAGCAGATATTACTCCAGTCTTCAGCGTCACATGGTCCTTCAGAAATCATTCTAATATGCTGATTTGGTGCTTAATAACTATTTCTCATTATTATCTGATTATTTGATGAACAGATTAATAAAAAGTTAAAAAGAATGGCATGTCTTTACCATTTAAATATTTTATGACATTATAAATGTACTTACAATTTAATGTATCCTTGCTGAATAAAAGTATTAATTTCTTTCAAATAAATAAATAATAAAATAAAATCAAAATACAAAAAATCTTACTGACCCAAAACCCCAAATGTATGTGTTCAGTCCTCATCTGCACAACACAAATTTTTATCCAATCAGATCTTTCTAGAATGAGAAGGCCCTACTCCTTATAACACTGCAACCATCATGACTCATGGCTTTTGTGCAACTAAAGCCTATATTGGTTTTACATTTACATGATCTCTGGCAGATTTGATCACATATATAAAACTACATACCTGTTGCTTTATTTAAATGTTTGTTTGAGCCCTCAGTCACATCTGTGCCCATGTCAGTCCTGTCCATACTCATACTCTCTATATTAACACACAATGTCACGTCAGCAGATATGTTTATGAACAGTAGCAGGGTGAGGAACAGATGGAACTATCATGTACCTGCTGAGTTCCCATAATGCTCCTGTAATGCTTTGTGAGTGTCTGTTGACCGGAGAATGTCAGTGACGAAGCATACAAGATAAAAGTAAAAAAAAGAAAAGGGGGAACAAATCGTTTATTTCAACAATCACATTAAATCCAGCAGCATACCTGCAAGTGCTGTTCTCAGCCTTAACCTCTTGTAGATGTCACCTTCTGAAGCAAACAGTATATTGAATTAGTTACATGTCTGAAGACAAAATATGATTATATGTTACAGGCTGGAGTGTTTCTATTAAATAACTTGGCAAAATGCCAAAAATAATCTAATAGGCTTTAGGGAATAAGAATGTAATTCATGATACTCTTATTCATGCACGCACAAGTATAATAAATATAATACAGGTCTGTACCTCTGCTGATGCTCTTTCAGATAATCTGCTGTCTGTTTAAAAAGGAAATGAGGAAATAATAAATATCTAAACAATGTATACTATAAGTTAAAGCTTTTTTTTCGTTTATTTTATTTGACTGATCCCCTGAGTTGCTGCTCTCTCTGGATTTCTCTTCAGCAACATCTTAGGAAAGACATGTTAGAGAGATCATATGTTTTTAAAAATCAATAGACAAAATAGTCAAATATCAGTCTTTTTATTGAATTGGATGGAACAAAGTGTTAATTTACCTGCAAGTTCTACCAAATTTGGTTTGGGTGTTGTATTGGAAAAGTCTAAATGATTTTTTTTTTTAAAAACCTTATTAGACACATGAATTTTTAAAAACAGAAAACATTATATGCCCATCATCCCATAAAACACATACGTTTTAATAAAAAAAGGGTTTAATTTCTGGGGCTTCACATTCTGTAAATAGAGAGAAAAAGTCACATTAAATAATGTCACATTTAGGACGGTCAGTGATTTCTTAAATCGTCAGACATATAGGTCTGAAGTTCTGAACATTACATCCTTTTTTCCATCACTATCTAATCACTCACCTGCAGTCGGATCTGTCGGATATACAGGATCCAGAATCTTCTCTGTTGCTAGATCCATTTCTAAGGAAAAAGGGCTCCTGAGGTCAGAAACCAGCAACCAATAGCACAGCTGACTATTTTCTGATTCTCACATAAGAGTATTAATTGCACTTCCCTTCATTTCCATGCAACAGACTCAAGAAAGGTCATACTGAAGCAACAAATCACAGACCTGAGAGCTGTGTTGGTTCAGTGTGGTCAAGAGGTAGATTCATTTCAAATGCATCTGATGTGAGAATGCACAAATTGAGAATAAATAATGAATGTAACATGAATGTAAAATTATTCCTTTTAGCAGGGAAAAGGAAACAACATGCTCACCCTTCAGGAAACGTAACAAATCTTCACTCCCTTCTAAAATATATATTATGTCATTATGAATTATTTACAATAATATATTTTCAAAGCAAAATAATTATATAATTGTGCTAAACAATCATAATTAGAATCGTCTAAAACCCAAAACTGTCCAAAATCTAATCAAGTCGAAATCAAATGAAGTTACCTCTCATGGCTGCTGAATATACAGCATTTATAAAGACGAGAACAGTCAGGCAGCTGTTGATCCTGAGCCAGGAGGGAGAATAAGGCAGACAATTACAACATTTTCCAAATGTCAATATAAATGAAACACAAACATACATTCAATATTGTCGAGCTGTCTCTCTCATTGTGCAATATCATTAATTTTACACCAGCACTCATAAAACAGCCCTACATATTTGAAAACTAGTAACACGGATCTTGTATTTTATAGTGGAAAATGCTGACCAAACATATCGCAACAAAATAAACCCAAGTAAAAGGGGGAAAAAATTTAGTTTGGCAACTTACAGCTTCATATAGAGTGCTGATGTCCTTCTGAAGGGCTCGTGTGTCATTTGTGGCTTTATATGAGTGCGGGTCGCTGATCTGGACAATAGGGTCATAGATGACCGGTTACAGGGACACTGGAGATGAAGCCTGAGAAATCAGCAAAGACCTGTTTTGTTCTGAATGGCAGGTGTGTTTTTTTAATAATAAGGGGATGCATGGCTGATTTTACCCTACGGCATTTCCTTCCCTTCACAGAGATCCACTGAAGGATTTTGTTTGTGCCATTGTGGAGAAATAGGAAACCATTAGATTAAAGGCTGTCATCCATCTATTTATTTACTTCATTAACACTAGAGGAAAGGATCTTTATAAATAAAAAAGCATCACATTTGACTTGATCTCTGTCAATTTAGAAGACTGCAATGAGGATAATAAAGTTTAGGATGAGTACAGGTAAAGTGAGACCCTTTCTGACAAGTTGTCATTGGTGTTAAAATCGCTTTAAAATATTGTTTAAATGACGTTCCCCCCACACAATGGGCCTCATTTATCAATCTAACGTAGAAACGAGCGCAGATCTGTGCGCACAAATCAACTTACGACAGAGTTCACGTGTGATTTATGAAACATTAGTATGCCGCCGATCTCATCGTACGAATGATCGCATGTTGATAAATGTGGCGCCAGAAAACTATCGTCATTTGAATATCACGCCCCTAAAAACACCCAGGTTTAGAAGCCTCGCCCTTGAGTTTACGACATGCAGAAACGACACCCGGCCAAAAAGAGGAAGTAATCTCGCTAAAGAGAAATTGATCTTACTCCAAAAACACCCGTTAACCTTGTAATTGCAAACAATTAGGCTACATTAATATATGTCATTTATATGTATATTAAAATACTGGTAAATATAAACAGCCTATTTAGTTCCCCTCACTCTACAACAAATATTTTAA
>NW_015505638.1:902993-931050 GCF_001515645.1 Sinocyclocheilus grahami | reverse complement strand
CGTCCATATTGATCAATTCCAAGTTTTGCGTTGAAACGACGTACGCTCAATTTTCTGTCTACGTTCGTTTCGTAAATGAGGCCCAATATGTTTTAAATATACAGATAATAAAGGACGGAGTATTAAATATTACTATTTGAAATGCAAATAGATAAAAAAATATATATATTTTCAGGAGTTACCAGCTAATTGGGACACCTTTAATTTAGAGACGATTACTACTTTTACTACTACACGGATACGCTGTTTTCATTCAGATCAAATCACAACAACATAGGAAACAGATCCAGCATGACGCAGCTGACTCAGAACAGCATACCTTGTTTACGTCCAGCTTATACTCTCCAAAATGGCGCTACAGGGTGATGCGGAGGAGACGAATTGTTCACTAAAGTCGCAATTTTTTTTCAATAAAGGACGGAGTATTAAATATTACTATTTGAAATGCAAATAGATAAATATATATATATTTTTCAGGAGTTACCAGCTAATTGGGACACCTTTAATTTAGAGACGATTGCTACTTTTACTACTACACGGATACGCTGTTTTCGTTCAGATCAAATCACAACAACATAGGAAACAGATCCGGCGTGATGCAGCTGACTCAGAACAGCATACCTTGTTTACGTCCAGCTTATACTCTCCAAAATGGCGCTACAGGGTGATGCGGAGGAGACGAATTGTTGACTAAAGTCGCAATTTTTTTTTTCTCGTAGCTACATATAATTGCGTTTGAACCACTGATATCACATGGATTATTTTACTGATCTCCTTGCTACGTCTCTGGACTTGGGAACATTTCAGTTGTGTTGCTGTCTATGGGAGGGTCAGACAGCTCTCAGATTCCATCAAAAATATCTTAATCTGTGTTCCGAAGATGAACGAAGGTCTTACGGGTTTGAAACGACATGAGGATGTAATTAGAAGAGTAATTAATGACATAATTTTCATTTTTGGGTGAACTAACCCTTTAAAATGAAAATGAATAAATTCTCTCATATGTCCACTAGATGGCAGAAAAAGCTCAAGAAAGAAAGTTTAACATGTATTAGAGCAGTGTTTCCCAACCGGGGTGCCATGTAAAAAAATGTGTTAATATTTTAAAATTGTTAAAATGTTCAAAAAAAGCAGCTATTATATAATATCCATTTCTGATGTCGCCAATAATTAGAGATGCACTGAAATTCCGGCTGCCGAAAATGAGTTCACCGCTCAGGATTCACTTTCACGTGGTGTGACGCTCTGTGTATTATCCCGCTCTATGTGTGCTCCGCTCAGTCGCTCACGGCCCATGTGAGTGCTCCACTCATATACCGTTCATGCTCATCGGAACAGCAAAGTCCACTCAAAAATCAAGCTGACAGGAAACATGGATGTAGTACAGTATTGTTTCTGTCTGCAATAGCCCTACTGTGCTGTAACAAGGTGTGGTAAATGGACAACTCTGGTAACGCTGCCCTCTCATTCATGATCTGCTAACCGTTATGCTCACCTGTCCTCTGATAATAATAATAGCTTTCTAGGATTAAATATAATTTGGATAATTGGTTAAAAAAAATCTCTTAATAAGCCCTACTGTGTGTTAGACCTACCTGAAAAACTAAAAAGCAATTTATTTCATTTGTGGGCCAATTGTTATTTTTTATTTGTGCTATCATTAGTCATTTCTTTATTTGATTATTAACTGCTTAGCCTCCTTGTCATTTTTTTTATTCAATTCAAGCTATCTCGTGCTACTGATTGCCACCACTGATGGACACATTTTTATCATATTAAAAATATCTGTATGACAGTATATTCTGCAGTTCTTCCCTGCTGTACCGAATATCTATACTTTTCAAAGTATCATATCGAAGTTAGAAATTCAAATATTGTGACAAAATTAATTTTGTAGGGTGCCACAAATGTGTTAAAATTTCCAATGGGTGCCGCGACTAAAGAAAGGTTGGGAAACACTGCATTAGAGGACTACACTACAAACGTGCAAAACCCTTTGCTCCAAATGAAAACTCATCACAGCCAGAAAAAAACAGGACAAATAAAGACAGAGCAGCTCAAAATCTATTACACATACTGGCTCTTTTTTTTTTTAAATGCATGTGCCTACTTGATTTTTTATTTCGTTTTATTCCTTTAATGTTTATTTAGTACTTTATTTTTAGAATGTTTTGAAATAGCACAAAATAAAGTTTTAAACTATTTACACTCGCAAACCATTGCTAACAAGACAATTAAAATCAAGAAATGAACAGCAAACAAAGCATGAGATAATTAGTCTAACTTGTTACAAGAAAAAATTAATACATTTTTTTCTTCTTCTCTATCTTCAGAATATATTTGTCTTTTGTGTGTGTGTGCCAGTACTGGATAATACCAATACAAGCAGTAACTATCGTTTTGTACGAAACTTGGTTTCAATCTTTGAAGAGTTAGTAAAACTCGCCTCAGTGGAAGAGAACTGCGAAGCCTTAAACGAAAAATTAAAGCTAGTTTTCAACGACAGCCAACAATTGGTTTCCTTTTTTTTTTTTATTGAAATCGTATAAATGTGAGTGAGGTAGACTGTTTTTCCCACCTGACTTCAAACATACCATGTCACTGTAATAGAGAGGCTGCATTAAACATACAGCTGAATAAAGCAAGTGACATGGTCTTTTTTTCCTTAAACAATATATTTTCTCTTTTAAATGATTTATAAAACAAAACAAAAATCTCTGCAAAAGTATCTATTGCAAACTTTGAATGAATTTACAATACAGTAATATATTTAGATTTGAACTCGTCACACTGAACACAGGCAGAGGACAAACATGAGTTCAGCCTCCACTACAGAGCTAGTCTTCAACATCTTTCACTAATAGACAAGACCAAAAGAAAGAACAATTTAAGAAACACTTAAACAATTAAGGTATTAAAGATTCAGTTAGTCTAGACAAAATGCTTCCACATAATATTCTTGTTTGTTCTTCAATCAGCCAACCAAGGGCAAACACAACATGCAATGCTAAATTGATATTTCACCTGTTTAATTGATTTAATCGTGGGGTAGAAAGAAATGTGTATTTTACTGAACAGTCGCCTCTCGAAAGAAAATTTCAAAAATTCTTCAGTGTCAAACAAATGTCTGAAACTGAGAACTCCACTCTCGCGTACACACTCACACAACTGAAGATAACACAAAAATTGGCATATTATTGATTGTGTTACTCAGTAATTGGTACAAGTCCTTGAACAGCAACTAGTGCGACTTCAACAAGATCCAGGACCAAATCCAATCAACCTGCAATATACAAAGAACCAGCACAGCTGAAACAAAAGAGCTTCCATTATTGGTAAAATAATGTTTTGTTACACAATAATCGAACAAATCAGAAATGTTACAGTAGTTTTGATTGAATCTGGCCTTCAGTCCAAATGCAGAGTTGAAACACGCCGTAACGAGAAGAATCATGACTCAAACATCAAATCTGCTTTGTCTAGTCCTCATCATATTCTTCAAAACCAAGGAACAAATCACTCCTTATCTGCATTTATACTCGGAGAAGTTCAATATATCACACCAGGTTTTGTGAACTTTGTGATCAAGACTTGTTGTAAAAACAGGGACTAAAATACCAGGTACAACATTTAAAAAAAATCCCTGGCTCCCAAAAAACTATATAAGTCAGTGAGTGTAATGGTTTGAGCACGAGAACACTAGAGGGACATATAAAATTAATTTTATTATCCTTCTTCAGGTGGACATTTAAGTGTTTCTAAAGTCACGGCGAGTGAAAGTTCACAACCGTTTGCTTTTCTAACTCATACAGACAGGTGTAAAAACATTATGGGTTTCTTTTTGAGTTCACAGACCCCTAAAACAACAACTGAGAACAAAAACAAAAGTTTGTGTTATTTGTAACATATAAATAACCACAAATTAAATCAATGCCCCCCGCCCCTTCACCACTGATTCACAATTCCAAGCAGGCCCACAGAAGAGAGAGACGGATAGATGGATGTGAGAAAGAAGGGGGTGGGTGGGGGGCAGGCGGTGTTCAGGGCTGGGCTCCAGCGGCAGTGGGCACTTGTGTGGCCATTGTGTTTGGGCCAGGGATGATGGGCGAGCCGGCGCTGATGTTGGCGATATTGGGCTGCGTGCTCGGAGTCATAGAGGCGATGCCTGCAGTGTGAAAGCCACCAATACGTTTAGCCTAGTGTATGCTGAAGCCTGAATATCTCTCTTAGTAACATTCTGGGCAAATACTTTTTAACCGTAGGATAAGTTTTAAAAAAAGGTTTCCCCCAATAATAAACATTGTCATTTACTCAGCCTCATATCATTTCAATTCGGTAAGATTTCCTTCTATGGAAAATAAAATATGATATTTTGAAAAATCTTCTGTTTCCGTCTATACAATGAAAGCCAGTGGGGTCCAGTATGTTCTGGACTCCACTGACTTGCACTGTATAGAGGGGGATGGGGTGGACGTTGAAACATTCTTCAAAATATCATCTTTTGCATTCTGCAGAATAAGTCATACAGGTTTGAAGTGACACGAGGTTGAGCGCATGGCAACGTTCATTTTAGGCTAAATATCCCAAACAGAGGTGAAGCGCTGGAGAGAAAGGTAAACCGTTTACCTGCCATCAAGCTAGAAGAGCTGACTGGTGTGGAACTAGCAGCCATTCCTGCAGCTGGCGCTCCTCTGCCCTGGTCTTTAACTATAGGATCTATATACAAAGACACATATGAAATATAATGAGCGAATTCCAAACGGCTTTTTTGCATACTTGAAGGGCACTTCGGGAAGGGGACGCCATTTGTAGGGACATTCCAAATGAAAGTGAACAACTGAATCCCTTCATGAAGGGCCCTTCTAGAAGTCCGTTAGCGAAGGGAACATGCGATGGTCACTTCACGGAAGTGATTTCCGTTTGTGATCTTCCAAAGTTAGGGTTGATTTCGAGTTCACATACAAACGTAAATAGAATAGGCTAATTAAATTTGTTGACAACAAATTTTTCGTCAGTGATAGAAATATGATTTAAGACAGTAGTGTAAGCAAGTTTAGTTTGAAAACGTTTAATAGTAAAGAAGACAATTAGACAATATTTGAATAAAATAATAAGAAATATTTATTTGCAACAACTGATGGAGTATTGCGTGCTTTGTCAAGGTAACATTTGATCAGTCATTCCCTTCGCCAAGGGAGTTTCAATCGCTTATACGAGACAGTAATGCCCTGCGCCCTTCAAAGAACACACTTCAAGAGCTCTGCCCTTCGAAGGGAGTAGGGCATAGGGATGCTCACTTCCGTCTGGAATTCGACCATTATCTCAAATATACGACAAATAATGACATGAAGTGTCCATTAACATGTATATCAATTCCATCTGAAGCCAATTAAACTGTTACATTGAAATGTAGTAACTCAGGGCTCAACAATAAGCATAGCCTTGCTCTAGTGTGAGAAGTTTAAGCCATTCACTTAACCCATTGCATTTTATAGCCATTTACCATCATTTACTTGTGAAAGTTTCATTTAAATGTTATTAAAAGTTTTTTTTTCAGGAAAATTAAAAGGAAACAAATAAAGAGCAAATGGAGGAGACATATAAAAGACAAGGCATACATGAAAAAAGTAACATTGGTGACTCATTTCAAATTTAGAATTTGCAACAAAGTAACAGTACCTACCTGGTTGACGTAAGGTTGTTACACATGTTAAAATGATATCATAAACATCATGAGAAACAAACAAATCAGAAATCTATCTGCAACATGTCAACATTAACATAGATGGGGTTTTTAATTTATAACTGTCACTTATTCCCGATTAGGGTTGCAAAGCCGGGGCAGAAAATTTCCAGAAATTTTCCGGAAACTTTGCATGGGAATTTAATCTGGGGAATTTTGGAACTATTCCAAGTTGGAAACTTAACAGAGATTTATGGGAATTAATTGGAAATGTGGGGAAATTTATAGAAACTGTATCATGCACAAACATAAATATAAACATTTTGTTTGGCCAGAAGTTGATATGCATGCAAACTAATACAAATTTTTAAAAATGAATTTTTTTGGAACCTGTGATACTTTCAGGATTCATTGATGAATAAAAACTTAAGAAAACCATTTATTCAAAATATAATTTTTTCTAACAATAAGTCTTTATCTATTTTGTTTTTTAGACTTGCATTTGCGTTTGTAATTTGTTATTTTGTTTTCAGAATTGTGATTTGTTTAGCACTTCTCAGCCACCGTATTTATCACTTTTGTATGAATTTAACACATCCTTGCTGAATAAAAGTATTAATTTCTTTCAAAAAAAGGAAAATAAATTACTGACCCCAAACTTTTTAATGGTAGAGTATTGTTAAAAAAAAAAATATTTTAAATAAATGCTGTTCTTTTTTTAAACATTGTATTCATGAAAGAATCCTGAAAAAGTATCAGAGGTTCTAAAAAATATTAAGCAGCACAACTGTTTCCAAAATTGATGATAAGTCAGCATATTAGAATGATTTCTGAAGGATCATGTGACACTGAAGCCTGCAGTAATGGCTGATGAAAATTCAGCTTCGCATCACAGAAATAATTTTTTTTTTAAAAAGTACATTAAAACAGAAAACCATTATTTTAAATTGTAATAGCACTTCACAATATTACGGTTTTGTTCTGTATTTCTGATCAAATAAATGCAGGCTTGTATAAGAGATTTAGTAAGAGATTTTTCAAAAACATAAAAAATTGTAATGTATCCAAACTTTTGACCAGTACTGTACTTCTGTATGATAACAGAAAACTGGCTAGCAGAAGGTAGAAGAGCATCACAGCTTGAGCTAGCTAGCACATGATACCTAACCTCATAAATTATCAACGAAATAGTGCTAACTAGCTTACATTTTTCATATTTGATTTACTGGCTAGCTAGCTACTGTATAAACAAATTTTGGTATTTGCTAATTAAATTTAAATAACACAAATCAAATATATTTACCCAAGTAATATCAAAACTTACTTGAACGGAAGCCTGGAAAATGAGGGGGAATTACGCCCTTAGGTGACTAGGGGGGATTGTGTGTGGGGGAGGGTCATCTTTAGGCAGTTTTTTTTTTTTAAATCTCCTCACCTACATATTTGCTCAGTCAGTGTATTTGATTTTACAATGGTATAATTTTGTTATGCATCAGCTTAATCACAGCACAAGAAAGTTTTTAACAAATTTAAGTAATATTTATGTAATTTATACGAATACTCGCCAAGATGGACATTTTGTGTTCAGGATTCAAGAAATTATCTGTGCATGTTTTGGAGGAAGACACAGTACATCTAGGGGATGAGTCCTCAATAGCCCTGCAGTAAGTGTGCGGTGTATGTGATTGAGGAATGTGCAAGGTAGAAATTCAAGATTTTTTTAAGTTCCCTTAAGTTGTTCCTGCAATTTAGCAAATTCACAGTTTATTCCCATTAATTCCCGTTATTTCCCATGGAACTTTTCCAGTCTTGAAAATTCCCACAATTTTTCAACCCTATTCCTGATCAAATAGCTTTAAAAAAATGCTACCGTCATCAAGTGATCATAGACCTTGCAGGGTTCCATTATTCACTACACACAATGTACAGGGAGTGTTTGGATGTCTATTATAAAGCAAGTCCTTGATTTATTCAACTGTATATAAAAGAGGTGCTAAACTCGGGGAACTCACAGAAGTAAGGGTGGTCCATTGCCTCGCGGGCCGTTAGTCGGGCCTGGTGGTCATAACGTAGCAGCTTGTCCAGAAAATCCAGAGCCTCGGTACTGACCAGGTGCTGATTCTCACTGTGTACAAACCGCTCCCATCTCTTCCGGGAGTGTCTGGGTGAACAAGAGAAAGAGACATGTTAAAAATGGTACAAACATGACTATACACGCACACATATAGAACTTCAGTACAGTAACTGAAAATTAAATAACTATGGAGATACTTCAAAACAGAATACCTCTTTTAATCAACTTGATAAAGAGTCTGTCAATAATGATCAACAGTGTATTAAAGTCATACCTGCCCAAAATGTCATTAAAGCGTGGGTCCAGCTCAATGTTATATTTGTCAATGTAATCATACAGGTCCTCGGTACCCAGAACCTTTGCAATTCGAACTAACTAGAAAGAAAAATAATCACATCAATAAATTCAACAGACAAATACCCAGCATAATAAAAGCACCCAGCAAATATTATTTTTTCTACACAGCAAGTTTATGAATTAATCAGATGAATTACTGAACATCCCAGCTATTTATTTTGAATAAATAAGTTTGTTCATGCTAAAATCTCTTTGGGGTCAATAAGGTAATACTTTTATTCAGCAAGAATGCATTAAATTATCGCTTAACTTTTTTTTGGTACTTTTTTACCTTTTAAAAAAAATCCTGAAAATGTATTGTGGTTTCCACAAAAAAAAAATATATATTAAGCAGCACAACTGTTTTCAACATTGATAAGAAAAATACTACTTGAGCATCAAATCCACATTTTAGATTGATTTCTGAAGGATCACATGACACTGAAGACTGCAGTAATGGCCTTCCTGAAGATCATGCTGGCCAGCATGCATCCAAGACTCCACATATCCAGACTGTAGTCATACATCTAGATACAGATCAAAACATTTTTTGACAACTCAAAATCAGCTGAAATTCATTAAATGTTAATAGCAACTAGGGCTGGGTATCGTTTGAATTTTATAGATTCTGATTCTTAACAATTCCTAGTTTCAATTCCAATTAGGTTGAAAAAATTCTGACATTTAGATGTCAAACTTATTCGAGAAAATGTATTCTGTCTTTTTACATAGCATTGCAGCTGAATAACATGAGCAAAAATCAGCAGCCTACAGAACACTAGGTCTACAAGAGTAACTTTTGCCTATGGTTTTAACAAAAAAACCCACAGCAAAAACAATTAGATTCATATACATTTCCAACATTAAATTGTTAAAAGCAAGTAAACCGTCAGTAATAAAATAGGAACAAACAAATCAATTAGCAATAGCATAAATAAATACAACTGAACAAATTTCAGGTACAGAAATTTTAATCAAAAGTTTACTGCATAGTTTCAAAAACACTGAATAGTTTTCTTTTCACAAATAAAATATAAATTAATCCTCATTAAAGTCACGAAAGATATTCAATCATGATCAGTGAATGATTTTCTCTTGTTCTTTGATTAAAATTAATGACAGACAGCACATGTTTATCAGGCTGCTGTCTCAACACCAAATGCTCGCGGATCTAAAAAATAATGTTACACATGCGCTTTCTCATCTGGTGACGTTCACTTAAGAATTATGTTTCACTTTATATCGCTTTCTTAAAACAGTATATATAACAATAGTAGGGTCAGTATGTGCCTTTGTTCAGGAAGACCCGAGTGATCATCTCACCTTAAGAATTTCAAACATGTAGAAGCGGATGTCATAGTCTGATAAAGTTTGATACAGTTGCTGTGAAGAAAAAGATAGTTTAGTACAATATCAAATTCTCTAAGAAGGGGCGACAAACAAAAACATCTCTTACCTTGAAGTCTGTGTTGTTAACATGCTCAAAAACCAGCGCTGGTGTTCGGGACTGGGCATTGAAAACAAAGCAGAATGGGTTTTAAACCCGAGGGCACACAAACAAACTCCCACGTATACATATTTTGGTAATGCACCAAGTTTCCAAGAAAATAAACAAAACCTGCAAGTCATTATTAAAAAAAAAAAAACACAGACTCTTAAAGTTAGGTAGACAATGAAATGTAAACACCCCAATATTTTAATAAACATACCACTGGATCCTTTATGATGTCTACAAGCGTTATGATGTTGGGGCCTCCTCTCAAGTTCTCCAGAATTTTTATTTCTCGTTTAATTTTCTTCTTTTTCACTGGCTAAAAATACAAGAAAAGAAAAACAAGCATAAACTGACATATCTCCAATCAAATCTTCTATACAAGTGTAAACGCAAACATCAAATTATACCTTGAGTATTTTGACGACTACTTTCTCATTGTTAGTGATGTTTATGGCTTCAAACACTTCACTGTATTTTCCACGGCCAAGCTTTCGCACTAACTGATAGTCATCCTGATTTCTGCAAAATACAAACACACAGTACAAACAATCTGAGATTAACACACTGAACGTTACAAACATAGCATGCATGCCACTATAAGCAGCAGCACATCTGATCCAAGGCCCGAAAGAGAACAACAAAGAAACGATCCACAGGGATAAAAATCACAATTATAGGTCAAAATTGGCTATTTATAGTGCATGTAATTTAGAAGTGCTAAAAACTCAAGAGAACGCACCCCCAGTCCACCACATGGGATTCATAGTCCCAGTACTCTCTGGGTCGCTGTGTGTTTACATCAGGGTAAACTCGAGAGCGACTTGGGACAGGGCCAGACATATTCTACACACGGTATTCCCTGAAACACCTGGAAAGACAACAAAATATAATACTGAGAGATTGCAGGATGATCAAAAATATGTTTTACAAATCTAACAGCATTGAATAGCACGGTAGAGCTGGGTGATATGGCCAAAAAAAATCATCTCTCTGTATTTTTTGGCTGGATTGCGATATACGGTATACATCTCTGTATTTTCTACATTTTTCTATGTGGATTAAAAAATATTTATTTAATTCTGCCCAATGTTGTCCAGTGAAACAAAGTTTATATTAAAGACAATAAAAACAATTATACTGAAAGTACCCATGTGGGCTATGGGTTATTATGTGCAAAAAAAGGGGCTAAAGTCACATTACAATCTAAAAACAAAAACTATTTTTTAAAGCAGAAGTTAAATTCACTAAACTAAAAATGAAAAGAAAAAAAAAACAAAAGCATTACCCCATTACAATAGTCACGTTACAGTTACTGCTATCATAAAATACACTTACTTGTAGGTTTAAAGTTCTACACATGGCGCATTTATTGTTTAACTACAAATATTTTAGCAAAATGTATATTTTAATCAGAATTATTGCGCTCCATCTGTTTGGCACACATGCGCACAGCGGTGCTTACTCACTTAAATCTTTGAAGTTTAGCGGAGAATCACATGCAGAAGGCTCATGCGCTCCTGACAGCAAAACGTAAATATTTCCATGACTTTCTAACACTTAAAGATGCAGAATATACGCGACACTGTTTGAAAGGGGTCCCTTTTCACTGTTGCACTGTGGTGAGGGAACAGCTGTATGTGTTACTAAGCGTGAAAGTTCCGAAACTGAAGCTGTAGAAGTCACAGAAGTCATCCACAATATCTACATTGACCGCCACAAATATCCACTGCCCCCTGCCATCAGCTCCCGTGTCTCACACACACACACACAAGCGCGACTTTAGCACTATATTTAGCAACTTTCAGACCCTTTTAGCAGCTTTTTTCCATAGAATATTCATACTGACAAACCTAGCGACTTTTTTTGGATAAACCTTAGCTATGGTTAGCTATGGTTCAGTTGGAAGATTTCGCCAGTGCTGTCCCGCGAGCACGAGGTCTGACTTTCCCGGAGAAGTGTCGCCTCTCTCGGCGTCTGTTCTGTGTAGTGAGCGGCAGAGAAGCAGCGCATTCAGTTGACCGCTCCGCAGCTGACTCGTCAATAAATGAGTACAAAACAGCGTTTCCTAGCACCTGTCGCTTACTGATTGTTCGGAATTATAAATATGAGCGTAGTTCGTCTGTTAAGATCACATGCACTTTTTTGTTTGTTGTTTTTTTTAGTTTGTTACTCAGATGCAGGCAGTGCGCTGCATGAGACAAAAAAGTAATACAACCACATAGCCGCTCTTTAGTGTAGATGCATGTTGATTTTATCAGACGATGCCGCGATTATAAATGAGAGTGACTCCTGGTTAACATAAAAAGGGGTCGTGTTTAGTCACTATTTAGTCTGGTATTTTTTGACAATATTCACTCATCATGACAGTAAAATAGGGCATTCTAAGTCAATATACTGCAGTATTTCCTCTCTCAATCAGTAGAAAATATGGTTCACACCTGGTCATGCATGAAAAAAAAAATACCATCATGTACCGTGAAACCAGTATAATTTTGAAAAACACCATGATATAAATTTTTGGCCATACCGCCCAGCACTACCTCATACCATATTGTGTATAATAAATAAATAAAGTGCAAACTCGATACAGCGCCCAGCCCTATAGCACAGTAAATAAAAAAAACATTTTTAACTCTGAATTGTATGATCTAGACTGGGGTTTTTAAATTGGGGTAAGAAAGTGCATTTAGGGGATCCATGGAAATGTTTAGAGAAAAAAGCTAAATATTTTATTCTTAAAAACTATTCAAAATAAAATTTAAGTTTATAATAAATAAAAATGAATCAATACATTTTTGATAAAAATCAGCAAATACAATAACTAAAAAATAAATACCTCTGAAAGTACAGTACTATAATGAAAAAAATAAAGTTAATTGATATTTGTAGTAAATATTAAATACATATTTTTCAATTAATACTGACATTATTTTATATTTTTACGATATTAAATTAGGTCTTTATAGAAGAAACCATATAAATGCCTCTCAAGAGGATGGTAATATTTGGGAGTCAGTGGCATCTAAAAGATTGAAAACCCCAGGTCTACATTAATTTCATAAAGTGTCAAATATACATGTTGGTTATTACCTTGGAGGGTTCCTCCAAGCAGCAAATGACAGGCGGAGCTGATGAAGGCAGGTGTGATGACTTTATGGTGGAGCATAAGCTACAAAATAAATAAATAAGCCTGTTAAAAAAAAGCTGATAATCAAGTGGATTCAAAGTCGACCACTTTAATATATTTCCAGAACCACCACACAAACAACCCACCTGATTGTAATTTGAATGAAAGAGGACATCCAGGAGCTTATTCAGGAGACACAGCAATCCTAGAAGTCATTCCTCATGGCCCTCCAGATGCTGGAAAACAAAAAGTTGTAAACTTTACAGATACCGCTGTGCAACATCAGCCTAGGTATCAAAGTACTGATTTCTGGACCAACGTCCATTAACAGCCAACCAGGTTACTGTACTGCCATATAGTCATCAGACTAACAAATAGCTGTTTGTAACGAGCCGTGTGATCTTCCTGAATGAATGACTAATTATTAAAATTACATAAATTAGCTTAAAGCAGAGACGGGAGAGCAAACACATGGAATACATAAAAGTCTAACTATGGATGATACTCAAGCACTCCAACCTCCATTGTAACGAGGAATAATAGTAAACTTTCCCTTAAATCAATTATGTTTTGAGCCACAGGCCTTATGACACAGCCAAATAAACCGGTCAAGCTCACTAGACAGCTTTTCTACATTCCCAACATTATATACGTATAATCCACATTATTAATTAATTACAAACAAGTCATATAAACAATATAACTATAGGATTTCTGAGAATCTTATTATCGGCTTCCAAAACAGCTGTTAGCCAGCCAACCGCTAACTAGCATAGCGTTTGCCACGCCTAAGCCATTTCCCGACGCATTTAGCTAATTTACACTCCAAATTGCTTATTACATCTTTAAACAGATTATAAAAGCACAAGTTACTCAATACATGACCACAGATTAAAATATCTTAATGTTCTATCGCAGAAACCCTGCTAGCTGAACGTGGCGCCACACATCAAAGCTAACGCCGCTAGCTACATTCGCACAAAAGATTAAACAAATCTATATAAAATAAAAAACAATCCATATTCATAAGAATTATAAAGCATACACGAATATTTGAGTTTAATCGGACCTGGAATCAAATAGTCCGTTTATGTGTGTTTTTATAAAGAATACGCGACGGGTTTTAGTGGTTAGCGAGTAGCACTGTCACACGCTAAGTTAGCTGTGTGGCCAGCAAATAACACGATGTGTATTCTCAAAAGCATGTATTCGTAGCGTAGTGCCTTATGCGTGTGTCCTCATCTGAAGGAAATATTTAAAAGTCAGTTCATGTAGGAATTCAAGTATCAGTGGGTGGTAAATGCACACCGTATTACCTCGGCGTCTCCTGGTAGACAATATGGCGTATGCTGCACTGGAGAAAGGCTGCGTATTAGGGCTGTGAATCTTAGACAGCGAATCGATTCGATTCACGATTCATAGGTTTTCGATTCGATCAAGTGTCTTGTCCAAATACCCACACTTGCGGTCTTTACTTGACTGCGTATTTCCTGTATTAGTGTGATGGGACACACTTGTAGTGTTGAAAAAATGCATAGCTTTATTTTAATTTTAATTTTAAATACTTCGCATTTTAAAATCAACTTCTAAATGTCTATTCAGTAGTCCCTATAACATGATCATTTTAATTAGTGGTGCTTCTAATTAAGTGATAAAAAGCAGTTGCAAATGTTGTACAAAATAAATATCACCACTACTCAGCTTTGCACCAATAAAACGTAAAAACACTGTTTTTCTACCAAATTGTATGTAATATCTAATTATTATATTAATATTTAACTTGCATTGGAAAGGTTTCCGTGACCTCTCGCGAGATCTCGGCAAAAAGTCTCACGATTTATTTCCAGAACATGATGCGTGATGGGATACACTAAGCCTCGAATAGTGCTCCGGATCGGTATTCGAGATAGTGTGGATTTAGTGTGCGTTAAGGGCACTGCGCTCTGGCGTTTTTAAGACCTGGGACAGTCTTACGCACTTACTTCCTGTCGCGCGCACACGCTCTCAAGTGGCCAAGACCGCAAGTGTGGGTATTTGGACAAGGCAAAGAACGATTTTTGCAAATTCAGAACGATTAAATTCGATTCGATTTACAATTAAATTCGATTCGATTAGATTAACGATTGGATTCTGCATTCTTGAAGTGTATTCACAGGATTTTTTTAATTATTATTCCCCTGAATTCTTTAAATGCTTAGTCAGGGGGCAACACAGCAGCCTTTATGGTTACAGACTCATAGGTTAGAGGGGGAAAAACACTTTTGTCCATTGTTAGATGCTAGTTTAATGATTCTATGGCATGAGTAGAAATTTATGTAAGCCAAGAAAAAGAAAAAAAAAGAGCTTTAAAAGTATTATAGGCTAACATTTTGTCACACCAGGGGCGTGCAGTCATCATTTCAGAAGTGACAGAAATGTCAAATACAATAATTTTATGTATGTATGTTTTTATTGTTATTTTTTACATTTGATAAGAATTATTTTCTTATCTCTTACTTTGAATTTGCTATAAGAAATCAAATACACAGCTGGACAATAATCAATCATTTGTAATCTATATTTTTTTCCTAATTGCAATTTTATAATTGTTTTAAATACTACAAACAATTATTACAATTTTCTGCACAGAATAAGGTAGAAAATATACTTTATAGTTTCTGTACTGTAATAAATGATGTCAATTAGTTTTTTTAGGGTTAGTTCACCCAAAAATGAAAATTCTGTCATTAATTACTCACCCTCATGTCGTTTCAAACCCGTAAGATCTTCGTTCATCTTCGCAACACAAATTAAGATATTTTTGATGGAACACAACTGAAATGTTCCCAAGTCCAGAGACGTAGCAAGGAGATCTGTAAAATAATCCATGTGATATCAGTGGTTCAGCCGCAATTATACGAAGCTATGAGAATACTTTTTGTGAAATAACGACTTTTTGTGAAATAACGACGTTTCGCTTATTACGTGCATAAAAGGGGCAGTTCGAGTAACTCACGAGTCACGATAAGTAATGTTAAGAACGTGATATTGTTATTGAATTGATTCAGCAAATTTTTTTAAGTTTAGGGAGCAAATACTCTATTTCATTCAACTTACAAACTAGTGAAGACAGTGAAAACTTAAAATGTTAAAGGGGTGGTCCATTGCGATTTCACTTTTTTAACATTAGTTAGTGTCTCATGTTGTTTGAGCATAAACAATGTCTGCAAAGTTACGAAGCTGAAAGATCAATGCAAACGGAGATTTTGTCTTTTAAAATTCTGGCAGTTTAATGCCTACAAAAACGGCTGGTAGGGACTACAAGAAGTTACTTCCCGGGTTCGTGACATCACAAACCCAGATAAACCCCACCCTCGGGAAAAGGCAGCAAAGGGGGGCGAGGCCTGCTCTGCTTTAGAGAAGAGGAAGAGAAAACTAGAGGTGCACTTAAAAATCTATTCATGTATGAATCACGATGCTGTCTTCTAACGATTCTAATGGATTCACAAGTTTCAAAATCAATGTTCTAAATCAGCGGTTCTCAATACTGTTCCTCGTGTCCCCCTGCTCTGCACACGCTCTGCATCTCTCTCTCATTCAGCTCAGCTCCAACAATGAACTGTTACAATTATACACTTATTTTCACATAGCTATGAGAAGCGTTAAACACGAACCAGCGTGCAGCTGCTTTACTGTATTAAAGCTTTAATCAGGATAAAACCGTATATTAAAAGCTAACATAAGCAGTAGCATTTACAAATAACAGCGTATCTAAAAGTATGAAGCAACAACAAACAAAAAACATATGCCTACCATTAAAAGCTGCTTGCACAGGTTCTGCACGATCCTCTTCAATAATATCCTCTGCTTCTCAATCATGCTCAAACTGATAAGTGATATTAATGACACCTTTGTTTACAATACAACCGAAGCACATGCCGCTGAGGAGAGGGGCGGGACGATTAGACGGGCACTAGAGGCGGTTTAGCCAATCACAACACACTGGGCTAGCTAACCAATCAGAGCCCATCGCCTATTTCTGAGGGAGGGGCTTCATAAAAGAAGGAAATGATCAGCCCCTCAGAGAAGGGACAGAGAGGCGTGGAATAAAGGCAAATTATGTGAAAAATTATTCGTTTTTTTAAAAACGAAGCGTTAACACATGTTAGACTGCACCCCATAAACACAATCAAGCCTAGTAAAAACCCGCTGAACCACCCCTTTAAGTTGAATGAACAAATTCAGAGACTGCAAGTTGTCAACTTTAAAATCAACTAAACTGCGAAATATTTTTTTTTAACTTTTTACAGTGTAGCTATTATGATTTTATTTATTTATTTACTTTCATATTTTTGCAATGGACATAATATTTCCCAACAAATATTTCTGCAGTTATTTTCCCCTGCTTGTTTGTTTCAACGTCAAATCTGTGCATATTTTCCAAATTTAGAAATTTTCTAATTTTATTGTTTAGGCGTGGCATTATAGATTTTAAAAATGCATACATTTACAAAACTTAGAATTGTATCTTCCTATAGAAAACTTTCAGAGGAGACAACAAAAAGCCATCACTTCATAGAATATGTAGGCTATATGTTCATGCAAGTGGCCATCTCTTCATACTTGCAGTTAGAAGACATTAAGACCTTTTCATTACCTTCAAGCATGGTGATGACACTATTTAAGGTCAGTTTTTGTCTACAAGAACTTGAAAACCTGTTGCCATTAATAAAACAGATGGCGCTAAATGGGAAAGTGTACTGGAAACAATGTGCTATAACTACCATTCGATTTAATTAAAATCTAAAGACTCAAGGATTACTGTATACACCCATTATACCTTAAAATAATATTTTTTTCCTTCTTTGCTATAATCATTCTTTGCTAGATTTTGTGATTACATGTTATCATAGAAACAGGAATAAAATACATTGTACATCAATAACAACTCAACAGCCGGTACATGCTTGTGAGCAATACCAGAATGACCACCAATGAGATGATACTGTGATATTGAGCAATCTGTTTTTATTCATTTTTAATTCATCCAGATTTCAGATTTGACATCTGTTCCAATTTCATAAAAGAGCAATATGTACATAAATTATTAAATTTTCTTGTTTGGTATTAAAATGATCAATAATACAATAATGTCAATCACTGTAGATATGAACAGGGAACAATAGATCATTAATTATGTATCACTGTTTAATAAAACACGTAATATCAATAATATGTTGATATCAAACAGGCCACTTTAGATATGATCAGGAAACCAGTGGGTCAATGAACCTTACTACGGTGTAAGAGTGTAATGTTACAGATCAGATCATCTCTGATGGCACCCATGATTTTTAAATACTCACACTACTATATCTTCCAGTGTCAAGGGTAACGACTTTAGCTCTGTTGTTTTATTCAAAGTCAGGGACAAGAAAAAGACAAGTGGAAAAAACTTGGTGGACATTCTCATGGATGATGCCATCATCTTCAGGACCACAAATGAATGTGGTCAGGATAAACCTGAGTCTTGCACCATCCTTTATCACAAAAGCAGCACTAGCGATGATATCTAAATATATTCATGAAAATGTTAAATTTGTTACATTATTTTGCAGATCACATTGGTTTCCAGAGACATTTCAAGATGAACTATTAAATTTATTGAGGCCACAACTCATCAAAAGATTACATATTTGCAAATGCAGACACTCAACAGATGGTGGAGACAGTAACAAAAGTGACTAAACAACATGTGAGACAGAGAAGCCCTTATATATGTGTGCAACATTGAGCTGCTTTATTCACACTTTTTTTTTTTTTTTTTTATAAATGGGAGCCATATGGACTATCAAGTGTTCAAATTTGCAGAAATGCAAATTTGATAAACACCTGACCTCCTGTCTTAAAGTTCAGCTCTAAATTGGAGTAAGCTCAGTTTTAAATATGTCCGTTCATGGCAAATGTAAACAAAACATAACCATAATTAATTTGCTTATTCTTCTCATAGACACAATTAAACAAAGATACTCTTTTATTAGATATTTCCTTAATATTTGCTTCACTAGCTGTTGATTTTGATTTCAAAGGCAGAGAAATTTCTTTATCCCAGATACAAGGTCTTATGTATTTCATATTAACAGATTAATGACGCATGTGATGCAAGATCATTTCAGTACCTGACACAGATTTATTACCCCTTTTTTTTTTCATCTTCACTGGTGTCTATATCACCACTAGTTGGGCAGATTGATTCCTGTGATTCCAGATTTCATTTCCTACTATACGGACAAGACTAAATATTTTAAGCCTCACTTTGAAAAGTTCATTTTGTAATTCCACAGTAAGTGTCCACAATACAACTAAACAGCCTCGCATGAGCACTGAGTGTAAACAGCAAAAAATAAATAAAACTGGCAATTCAAAAATGCTGTACTTGTACGCAGCACACGATTTTACATGTGAAGTACATAGTGTGAGGTCTCCCTCTTGTGGCTGCTGTGTTAAATTAAAACAGAACTACTGATCTACAAGTGTGCTCACTCATGGATTTCTCTCAGTTCACTGCTGCGATACTGTGGCACAGCAAGGTGTCAGATTAGCTGGATTTCTTTTTTATGAGCTTCAACGTGATTTCAAAGCAGCTAAAACATCCAAAAACCAAAAACCAAGCAGCCAGTGGTGCAACAAACTTGAATCCCAGAGTAGATTCATGATTCAAAGTAGAAAAAAAGGGCTAGGTTAAACCACTCACTCACATCTTCAAATAAGTACGGCGACATGCATTCAGAAACTTCTAAATTTCAAGAGAGGGAAAGAACAGGGTAGTCAAGCAGTTTCATACGAAAGCGTGAGCATAACAACAGTGATTCTGTTCTATGAGCAGGTGGCCGGTGGCCATGATCATCTTTGGATTGCGTGCTGCTGGTACAGTGTGATGGGTGGTAGCTGAGGATGAGGATGAGGGTGGGGGGGGGGGATTTGTGTGTAAAGACAAAATTCAAGAGGATCGTCTTTCACAGCCCTGAGCTGGTGAAGACCCTGTGTGCGGGGGTCTGACATATACACTAAAAGGGGGTTGAATTCCCTTCCTGAAATGTTCAAATGCACTAGATTGGTAATTCTAGTCTGGTTTAGTCCATGAGTGACTGGTTCCTTCAGTGGCAGGCTGGTGAGACTGGATCACATGAGGCAGCACTTGCTTTTGTGGTTGTGTGGGTCTTTGAAACGCAGTCTCTGTTTGGGGCGGTACTTCTCCAGGTACGTCAGCTGCTTGCTGTTGATGGCGCCCCGACGTTTCCTGGGGGGGGGGCATTAGTTATATTCATTTTTTTTAATCAATGTTTTTTTCTGTTTATAATAATAGTAATAATAACGATATTAAACGCACATAGACAATTAAGATATATGTTAAACCCTAAATCATTCATTTGTTTATAACAATGAAAAAATTTATATATTAAACACACCTACAAGCTTGTATATATAAAACATAAAAGTATATGTAAGTATATATAAAATATATTTAGCAATATACTAAATATTTTGACTTAATAGGATGTTAAATGTTTGTTAAATGTATACATGCATATATACACACACATGTATATACATTAGAAGCTATATAAAAATTATATATTAATATACTAATATACACTTTTAAATATTAATATCTTAATATATACACAAATTAATACAGAAAATATATATTACAGTTTTTCAGTAATATACACAAATTTTTAATGGCTTAAATTAAATGTATGATAATATATGCATGTATGTACATTAATCTTTATTTTAAGCAGTATTTTAATTAATATAAGCAGTTATATTTTATTGATTGTTTTCTGTAATGCATTAGCTCTGTGTTGTCTGCTACTGTTGTATGTCATAATGGTGTCATAATGTATGTCATAATTTTTTGACTTCATAATTTGCTTGCCGTAGAATTAGCCGTGAGGCATTAATGATGCACAATATCACTGTTGCATCATTTACTGTGCTTGTACTGTATCGCTCACTGTATTGACTGGGTTGTATCGCTGTTGTACCACTCTGCTGCAAGGTGTTGGTAATGTATTGTTAGCTGTAATGTATACTTACTGTCTAATCAACTGAATGGCGTCCTCATATTTCATTCCGCTCTCTATAAGTGCCAGAGCCACCAGCACTGGAGCCCTGCAACATATACATACATGCACAGTGTTTAATGCCAGGAAACAATATGTTTTCCAGGAAAAGTGACCCATTCAGCCCTTCTCAGCAAGGATAGGATACCACCTAATGCATCAGAGAACAGGTCTGCAGTTACAGTATCTTAAATTTTTCTGAGTGGCAAGATTCATTATTCTACAACTTACATTACAGTCTATTCATCAAAAAAAGCTACTGTATGGCTTCAAGACTTGATATAGACCCTGGCAGCCCAAATACCAATTCATTTTCAAAAAAAGAAGAGTTGGGGAAAAAAACAATATTCTTCAACATTTCTCTTTTTATGTTCCATGAAAAAGTCACACAGGTTTAGAATGACACGAGGGTGAGTAGATGACAATTTTTATATCTTAAAAAGATAGCCCACCCAAAAATGAAACCTCTATCATAATGTACTTAAGCTTATGTTGTTTCAAACCTTTATTCTTTTTTTGGTGGAACAAGAAAGAAGGTATTTTGAAGAATGTTGGTAACCAAACAGTTTTGATTCCCCTTTGACTTTTCACTGTATTTTTTGTCCATACAATGGTAGCCAATGGCAACCAAAACTTTTTGGTTACCAACATTCTTCAAAACATAATTTTTCTATGTTCTGCAAAGGAAAGCAAGTCATATGGGTTTGGAATGACATAAGGGTGAGTAAATAGAATTTGACAGAATTTAAATTTTTGGATGAACTATCCTTTTAATGACATTTAATTTGAATGGCAATGCATTTTAAGCAATCATTGTAATTGTTTACAGAGCAGTTAGATCATTATTTTTATTTTTTTCGAGGGTGGGGGGAGGGCCTAAACGTCATTACGTGCTAATCCCAGATTTACTAAAATACAATAAATTTTGATTTGAAAAGTGTGTCATTCCCTGTCAGAGACCTTATTTTTACTGTTTGCGCTCAGGGTCCTGACAGCTTTGAAGTCTCCTGAGTGTGCCCCTTTCCAATGCGTAACAACACAAACTCATCCTGCTAAAGCAAACATTGGCTCTGACAAAAACTGCTGAGGGCTCCCACAGGAGCTGCAATCTACGTCAGAGAGAATGGTGCTTAACTTGTCATTAGAAGCGGTCAGGGGTCAGTGTGGGAGGAGGGCAGGCAGGTTAAACCAGACTGTCATTAGCTTACCACTCCTGCAAAACCACCACATTTGAGCGTCTGGCTCAACAATTCAAGCGCCACAGCTTAATTAAGGTCTGTGTGTTTTGATAGCTGGCCGGATAAGAGGGCAACACCGTGACTACACCAGGATCCCTCACTGAAAAGAGATATGAAGGAGCAATTAAGATAGCTGCTTATTATTCGCTTTCTATTTCATCTTCAGATGTCAACCTTCAGATGCTTTGAATAATAAACTTGGATTAATATTGTGTGTCCGTTTGGATGGTTGGTTTTGGCACACAGCGGTCAGGCAGGGAGAATGGGTTTGACCTGCAGAGGACACGGGCCAAGACTGAGAAGCCTGTCGCTGAGGGGTATTTGGGGTAAAGCAAAAAAATAAAAAATAGTGATGAGAAACCAAATGTAAACAGCAGAACTCAAACACTACACTAACACAAGCCAGCTTAAAGCTATTACACACAGTCCTTGATTGCATTCTGAGGGAAAAAGAGCAACAGATCCTGGGAAAGGCTGTTGATATGTTTGAGAATTTTTGTAAGAGAGCGAATCGAGCCACATAAAGCCTGACCCATCAAATTCAGATGTGCATTTGCACGTCTACAATTTCTGAACAGCCACAGCAGCAGGCTGGAAAATTACTAGGACTACATGGAATCTGCATCTGCAAAATATTGTAGAAAGCAAAGAAGATTATCATTTGAAACAATTCTATTTCAGTATTATTTATATACTATGAATATTTAGAATTGGATAATTTTTTTTATTTTTTCAGTTTGCATGTTAATTTTAGTTTGTTTTAACTTTTTTTCATGTAACATTTATACTTTATTTCAGATTTATTTTCAATTACATTTTCAAGTCATTCAATTATGAAAATTATTTAATAGTTTAATTTTAGTCAACATAAACAACACTGATTTGAATGGCTATTGTTCACATATTTCTAGATATCTCCCAATCCTTGTAATTTTTGTAAATATAATTGGATAATTATACAATTATACTAGTATAATTATACTTACTAGGATATTTCACCCAATTTCCAATCAGAATCATCACTTACATTGACTTAGGTGAGTGTAATAGAAGAAAAGTACGATATTTTAGCAAAAACAGTCATTAAGTGTCACATCCTCAACCAAAATAGGGTTCTTTTGAGTTGCCAGATCATTCCACTGTGGAAAATTAGTGCAAAAAAAAACAAAAAAACACAGCAATTCAGTGCGGCCACAGCACTGGCTTGGCATACTGGTTAGATAAAGTTGAGCTAATTTCTTAACATATCACACAGACGGCTATAGCTTTGGCGTTAGCAGCACTTCTGCGATTACAGAATAGCTTGGCACTCACCGGCCCAGTCCGGCCACACAATGCACAGCCACACAGCAGCCTGGATCTTCACAGAACTTATTCTTCAGCAGACTCAGCCAGTCATCCACGATCTTGGTAGGAGGAGGTGCGCCGTCATCGAAAGGCCAATCCTGAGGGAGACAAACAGAAGAATGAGTTGACATTTATTATCACTATGGATAACTATGTGTCTGTATGTTATTATATTTCGAATTGAAAGGGAAACACTTATATTGAGAGACACCAAATACTAGCAGATAAGATAAAACTGAACAAGTTAAGGGGTAACAAATGACTCCAGTCACCACCAGCAGATGGTGCTCTATAAAGCTTCAGCTTTATGCGTCATCTCAGATTCACAGTAATCTGCAAATCCCTCTAATGATTCCTGTGTGATTTTCACAAGTTCTGCAACCGCAAACATGGCACGTTCACTAGTCCAGTCAACTCCACCAGTTCAATCGATTGATTTAACACCATGTGCAAGAGCTGAATCATCAGAAATGTTGAATTATGTAAGAGCAAACAGGGAATGTTCACAATTTTATTCAATAAGCTGTTTCATCAAAGTCATTAGGTACTTAAAAGGGACAGTTCACACAAAAATGAGACAATTTTCATGTTTTTTCAAACCTGTGTGATTTTCTTCTGTGGAGCATAAAAGATGACATTTTGAGAATGTTTCAATTCTTTTTGACCATACAATAAGGTCAATGGGTTTAAAACAACACGTGACCCAACACACTTTAACTGTACTGACCAAAAAACAAAAACAAAAACACAAGACAATCTTCAAAATATCCCCTTTCTGCTCCAATGAGAAAAAAAGTCATACAGGTTTGAAGCAACAAAAGTGTGAGTAAATGATGAATGAACTTACATTTTAAATGGTAAACTTCTCATGTTCTTTAAAATTTTAGGACTTGATCTGTGGTTGGATCCTCATATGCTCTACACGCTTCAGAGAAACATTGAGGGTTTTGATAAATGCTTCAGCAGATCAGAACAAACACATACAGTCTAGGCACAATCTGACCTGCATGCAGATATTAAACACTTTTATCTTTACAGGGAGCTTTTCATGTTAGACTGACTGACTGAATGAATAAAAAATAAATAAAAAAAAGTGCTGGGTCAAAATACATTGACAAACAAAGCATGGTGTTTTGCATTGCTGCTTTCTCAGAAAAGGAGACATTTATAGGGAGTGAGCTAAGGAGACCATTTTCTACGAGGACCGTCTATGAGAATCAATTGGTTTAAAAATAACTTTTTAATCCACTAAGAGGTTAATAGGCCCCTCCTTGTCTGGTATGTCAACAGTAGGCTATTAATTCCAGGAGTCCATTCCAAGATGGAAGTGCTCTGGTACTCTTGCCAGGGCACACCGACTCCAGAACCAGCAGCGTGGGGCCTAATTGTGGAAAATGCCCTGGCATTTTCTCGAAATGCATACCTGCTATTCCTCCAGCAACTCGAGCTTCTGCTTACAAGAGAGCAGGAGAGGTTTGAGGCACCTGTTTGCTGTCAACCAACACATCAGTTTCATTGCTTCCTTTAAAGGGGTTCTTGTTTTAAAACTAGAATTTGGAAAACGAAATACTGACATAAGGCACATAAAATGTCAACAAATCCACTCATTTATCTGTTTTCTCATCAAAAAGAAACATTTTGTGATCTTTCATGAACTATAAAATAATTTAAATGGCTATGTCAGTATGATTTATATTTTTTGTTTTGTTTTAAACAGTGTATCTAGACTTTTTACCGTCTTATGCTTGTTCTACGAGACAAATGGGATCCAACGGTGTAAAAATGGGGCGAATGACCATTTAAATCCATCTGCAGTTGCTTGAATTGGAGAGGAAATCCTGTTCCAAGTTTTGAACCCCTTGCAAACCTATTGCCTCATCTCCTCTTATGAAGAGCAGAAGTGATCAGTTTATATAACAAAACAAAAAAAGGACACACACAACCACACAGTCGGTAAACAGAAAGAGAGAAAGCATACAGCAAACAAAGTCAACATGCAGAGAAAACTAAGTAAGCCATTCTGAGGTAGTACTGTGGCATTCAAAACACCGTTCAAACAATGTGACATATTATCAACTTCTGTATCATCGTGAGAATGTGCGGCAGGATGTTAGTCTGAACAATGGAAGAAATTTTGCAATTCTGGTTTGCAGCACTGGTAATATTGCAGCAATTAGATATTTCACTATTAAAGCTAAAGTACACTAAAAACCTTTTTTCTACACAAGCTGAAAATGCAATGACAACTATACTGCAAAACTATACTTCATAGGCAAAATTATTAAAGTTTCAAAAGTTTGGAGCAAGTATGGGAAAAAAGCAAAAAAATAAGTTTCTTATGAAATGTATTCCTGGGATGGCAAAGCTGAATTATTACTCCAGTTTTCAGTGACACATGATCCTTCAGAGATCATTAATATCTCTTCTGATTTGGTGCTCAAGAAAGATGTATTTTTTCAGGATTCTTTGAAGACAAATAGCCTTTATTAAGAATGGAAATATTTTATAACATAAATGTCTTTACAATCACTTTTGATCAATTTAATATATCCTTTCTCAATAAAAGTATTAATAAAAATCTTCTGACCTCAAACTTTTGAATGGTAGTGTAAATGCTTTCTCTGAATCTGAAAATAGCTGAGCCAAACTGCATCAATACAGACTGGACTTGATTTAAGCTTAATTATTTCCAAAATGTGTAATTACTGTTTTTTTTCCCTTCACCATTAGTAAGCCATTTGTACGTTTATTTCCCAGAACAGTATACACTCTATGGCTCTATGGAACTATCAAAACATTTCTCTGTTTGTTTAAGTATCCTGACTAGCCTGACAACAGCAACACTGGCTCAACCAATAGTGTGAGTTTGGGTCAAGACTGTTTTGTTCCAACCAATAACAGACAGGGCAGTATTCTGCAAAACCTGTTTAAAAATAGTCATTATTTTTGCAATAATGTTTTGTGATGCTACTGATACAGAAAATACACACTTTAGCTTTAAGTAACCAAGTACACTACTCAAATTGATCTTCTAAAATATTGTTGAGGAACAGCTATGGAAGTTATTCACATACTAAACAAAGGCACTAAATCCTGTCTAGATGAATGAAGTCATGTTTTTTACCAAGCTCCATGTTTTTTGATGGAGAGCCATGGACTGAAGCATTACATCTTATCCAGCTGAGCATAAACACAGCAGTGATGTTTCAAACAGACTCTGTAGTCAATAGTGTTTCTCTCTTGCGGAAAACTGGCTGTTCTCTTGATAGCACAGAGGAGGAAATTGTTTTACATAACTTCTCATGCACCTCGCAGAGTTTTTAAAAGTAAAGCCTGAGATGCACCAGCATGCTGGATAAATTCAGTGGCCTCAGGTTAATCTAAGAAGCTTAGATAGCTACATTTCTAGAATTCTTGAATACATAGTGTTAAATATATAGTGTCATGTATATTTCTTCTCATTTAATGAGAAGTTCAACAGAGTGAAAGGGCACAAGGGTGTATAGGACTTAATAAAAAGTGCAGAGGGAGAGAGATCAAGCTCCCCTCAGGCTGCCATGGTAACGGGGAAATGTTGACAAGCCAAACTGAAAACACATGTGGATGTTGGATTCAAGTAGTTAAAAAAAAAAGGTGAAGGCAGAGAAAGATCTGATGTTTGGCAGAATGTTATAGGATTGTATCCTCAAATGTGGAGTTCCCTTCGGAGCACCAGACAAAAAGCAGCCTCATCTCACTTCAGTTGACATCATATGACATGACTGGGAGGCCAATTCAAACAGCACGTGTGTTCTAGGACTAGATGAGCACTGAGGGGCTGTGGTCTGTGCTAAACAGGATGATCCTCATCCTACATATAAATCCAGACAGAGGCTTTACATGATATCAGAGGGAGCCAATCACCTTCATACCACTAATGTGGTACCACAAGTACCACTAATTACAGCAGCATCACTGCAGTATAGCAGGAGTGTTAATTAAAGGAAGGGTGGTATGGAGTGACAATGCCATGATCGGGAAATTGTCCAAGATTATTATATTTAGGTGATGGAGTGAGTGTGTGCGCATCAGATACGCATGTACTGCATGTACCTCTACAGAACAGAAGGTCAAATGCATATAAAGACAGAAAAAAGGCAGAAAAGCCAAGATACTAACTATAGGTCACTCTATAAGAGTTATTATTACACTGAGAAAATTACTTTTTTTTTTCAGTTTTCTTTTATTATTTTTTAAATGTCAGTCTGTAACATATAACTAACCCAATACACTTTAGAGATCAACTGATGGATATTGAAGAGGGAAAAATTTAAGGGGGTCTGAATACTTTCCGTACCCACTGTAAGTGTCCGTTAACTGATATGTTAACCTGATTATTGCTTTTAATTATTGTTTTATTTTTGCTTTGACAAAATGATAACTAAATAATAAGACTACAAATAATAATGTCCTAACTGAATCAAAAAACACCATTTATATTTAATAACAAATTATTTTTAACAATACCTTTGCCTGAGTTTTCAAACCAAAAAATGAAGGACTGCATGGGAGGCATCCCCCCCCCCCCCCCCCCCCCCAAAAAATACATCAAAACAACTAAAACATACTCATATAAACTCAGCAAATAACAAAAAGAAAAAGAAACTAAG
>NW_015505638.1:856332-902974 GCF_001515645.1 Sinocyclocheilus grahami | reverse complement strand
GGGGGGGCCCCCCCCCCCCCCCCCCCCAAAAAAAAACTTTACAGATGACACTTAATTACAATATGACATAAATATATCTCACCATGACAGTAATTCCATCCTTTTCCAGTGGTGTCTTATCATAGGTGATTTCACACACACGCACCACTGTTGTTGCCCCATACTTCTTCAGATCCTGAGGAAACAAGATTGCACAAGTTTTGAGGGACAAAACAGAGTACATTTAGTATTTAATTTAGGACTTTGAACAAATGTTTTAAGTTTGTTCTTGGTTGTGGTCCATTGATGTGCAGCAATTGTCACATCAGAGTAGGTTTGAAATTTTTCAGAGGAGGAAGTATGTGATCTTTCATGTTTTAAAATGATCATATGTCTGAATGGTATCTCACCTCAATGAAGCTGCTTAGTGATGCATTGGTTGGGTTGTGCGTGATAAGGAAGCGCATGTTTTTGTAGCAGACCTCGACAGGAGCCGGACGGTTCATCCTGGTCATGCTGGTGTCCCTCCACACTACAGAAAACAGAACACCCACTCCGAGCTAGGATCCACAGAGCTCCACTCACAGTACGGCACTACTCTGATCTAGAACAGTGCTACAGCAGATTCACTATCACAGTGAAGGTGTCAAGGACTTGCAGGATCCTCTACGATAAATCACTACTAGTCAGTATATAAAATTGAAAGCTGCCTTTCTGGGAAATTAGAAACCACAAAAGTCTTCCTCTTCCAACAAATCTGCCTCTTCCTCTTTATAGGGATAATCTGCCGGGCAACTAGACGGGTGGAACAGTGTCCGGTAGCTAAATGCCAGGTGCTGCGATGGCAATTAACCCATTTGGCGCACAGCAAAGTGGTCATTCAGAAAGACCAGCAAGAGAAAAGCACAGAAAGCGTTTCTCTGGACATTCAGTGGCAGATTTCGGGTATATCCACCCGTGATCAAGCGTTGCGATGTTGGGCGTGGCAGTAATCGCCGCTGCCCTGCCGGAACTCCATTAACGAACAAGAAACTGGAGGAGAAAGCTGTTAAGAGAACAAAGAAAGAAAAATTACCAAATTTTAGACAATCACATACCAATCCATAAACATTTTTTCTATATAGTATAATATATAATATAATATTCCTCTTAAAGTTCTTCAGCACCTTCTAATAAAAGTTTAAAAAGAAAATGTATAAACATCATGTCTATAGACAAAGCATTTAGGATTTAAATGGACAAATAGGTTAAAATAACACAAATATGTTCCTAACATTGCATCTATTTAGAAAAAGGTGAATAAAACAAAAGAGAAACTTAAATGAATATAGCATTAAAATGGATCAATTGGTTAATAACAAATTTGTTCTTAAATCATAAATTATGATGATACTCAATATATCAGACAGCACAATAGAAGCAGAATTTGAAACAAACCCATTGGTGTCCCAATTAAAGGCACAGCTCACTTCAAAATGAATTCATCACTTATTAACCCTAAAAGGTGATAGTCTCAGTCACCATTCACTTTCATTGAATATGAAAAATATGCAATGATGTCTAACATCATCTTTTGTGATCCACAGAAGAAATAAACTCACTCAAGTTTGGAACTACATAAGGGTGAGTAAATGATGACAGAATTTTCATTTTTGGGTGAAATATCTCTTTAAAAATGACACATAAGACACAAACTTAGAATTGAATACCATTAACCGCAGACAGTTTGACAGCAGAGAAAGCAGCACTCACCTGTGCCAACTTCTCAAACAATGAGACACTTTAAAAGAACATTTAAAAAGACAGAAAAACCTCCTGAACTTCACAGACACATGAAAAACAAGGAATCACACCACTTAGTTCAAGAAAGGGAGAGAGAAAGAAGCAAAAGCACAAAGAAACCTCAGTAATGTGCCATTTTCTCAATAACACGTGTAAGAAAATCATGTGGAACTATTGTGTCTGATCTCACCCATGACTCGTGAGAGTTGTCCCCCTTTACCTTTGAGACAGGCTGCGTCCCACTCAGGATTAAGTCCAGGGCTCTGCTGGGAACAGTGGAGGGTGAACAGTTGTGATCCGGAATAACCGTCTCTGCTCTAAACCAGTCAAGGCTGCCTTGGCTTGCCATATGACAGTGACAGCACACTCTGGTAATGTCACAAACAAATGCACTCGTAATGCTCTTAGGAGGAAACCAGTCCACCCCCACCCCCACCTCTCCCTCTTCCTCTCCCTCTCTTTCTCTCCATCCCAATATAAAAATAGCATGGCCAATGTACCTAATAGGTTTCACAATGTACGCTCATGTCTAATGGTTTAGTGGCTGGTTGAGAAATAATACACACTTCATTCCCGCACTGCAACAAGAAAGTACTCCCATAAAAAGTTTACTGGACTGTAAGTGGTTTAAAACTCACATACTTCCACATTCTGCCCTGTCATTTTAATATTTTCACAACATGACTGAAACAAGAAAGAGTATATAAAATGACCTTCAAGGGACAAGTTCTCTCAAAATTGTGTCATAATTTACTCACCGCCATGCTGTTCTAAACCTGTATGACGTACTTTCTTACATTCATCTAACTTCTTTCTTTCTTGTTGCAGAAGATAAGCAACAGTACATTTGCTCAACAGTGGACAGGAAACCTCAATTTAGACAGCGACTTTTTTCTACATGAGGTTATCATTCTGACACCTAAACCATAAAAATCATGTTACGTAGGATTCATAACAGATAAGAAAATAGACTCACCACAGACTGCCAGTGCAACCCTTTTAGTTACCCTGACACTCTTGTTGAGGGCTTAGCACATCTTGAGCCAAATCCTTTTACATAAAGCTGGAAGGCTGGACAGGTCTCTCTGCCCACTAGTGCAGTGTGTTTCCAGGTGCTCTGTTGGCTCTGGAGTAAATACAGATACTCTGACCTATTAATGTACACTAATCTGGACTGCTGGCACTCTGTTATTTATTTTGCTAGGTCATTTTTGTTCCTTTTTAGTTTTCAAGATGCCATTAGTATTCAGGCCTCTAGCTTAAGAGAAATTTAAAACAGCAAACATGGAGTGGAGAAAATTAAAAATGACCAGCTGAACCTTATAAAGAACAACCTAACTGTACAAGCATTCATCCAACAGCTCCTGAATTAACCAGGCTCTGTGATCAACAAGGCTTGATTGTAAACAGGTTTACACAACAGGCACTCAGCAAAAGTCCCCCCCCCCCAGAAGTCCTGGCTTGATTTCAAAAAGACCAATTCATTGAAGGATTAAATGCAAATGACATAATCAAGGGCAAGTGTTTCAAGTGATCGAACAACAAACACAACACATGACTCATCTGGGCCAGAACTCTCACCAAGCAGAAAGAAAAGTCATACAGAAATCTATTTAAGCAGTATGGAATGAAATACTATATTGTTGAATATTGTCAAAGGTAAAGGCTTTTCAGCAGCATATTACACATTCTAGAATGATTATAAAAATATACATTCTGTAATTAATCTGTAATGAATTATATATATATATATATATATATATATATATATATATATATATATATATATATATATATATATATATAATTCTGAAATTTAACATCCTAGAATGATGATGATGATAATAATAATAATAATAAATTCTGGTACTAAATATTTTGGAATCACTAAAAACATCACAGCCAAAAACTATACTCCTAAATGCCTAAATACTACATTATACCAAAAAAAATATATATATATATTATTAAAATATAGCTGAAAATTAAAAAAATTTTATGTTCAAAGTCTGTCGCTAAAATTCACAGGTCCTGGGACAATTTGTTTATGTTTGGGTGCCCTTTCCACTGTGCTGAAGAAGCAGATTTTACCACAGAACACCTTAATAACATTCCCCGTCATAAAAGAGCCCTCAACAATTTACCCGGTTGTCCCCCCAGTGATGGCCCTACATTGAAATAAAAAAAATTTATTTAACAGAAAGTGGCTACATATGGCCTAGGCTGTTATCCATGTTGAATACAAACTATCCTAATCACAAGAGGAACTAGGGGTTGACCGATTATCGGCGCCGATATTAAGCATTTTTATGATTATCGGTATCGGTCATTTTCAAAACCGCTTCGCCGATAAAATAACTTAATTTTGAAATGTGCTATTTGGCTCTGATGCAGCCTGTCAGAACTCACCACCACTCTGTGGCCGAAAGCAGTCTCCGCTTGCTGCTCATCTGATTTGTTGGGAGTCATGAGTCTGACCAATCAATGCGGAATTCACTCTCACTCCGAAAACGCTTGCTAACCGCTTGTTGCTAACTAGAGCTGCTTCAGTGATCACGCATCAGTTGTCTCTCAAAGGTAAGGCAGCAGCAGACCTTGCTTATGTTGCATTAGATCCCAATCCACTAACGTTACACTGAAGTTGCAAAACACCTCAATATTATGCGGAGAACGCGGACGGAATCGCGGAATCCAGTCATATAAATGGAATTTACTGTATGATGCGGAATGTCACGGAATTTGTCAAAGTTTGGATGAATTAATCAAAAGTAGGTCAGTACACTTAAATAGAGTCGCAATATGGACTAGTATCTGTAAATATTAAGCCGCAAAAACACAATTTAAATATGAATCCAGCATGCTCTGCGTGTCTCTGTATGTAAATGGCACAGACGCGTACGCGTTTTGTTTTCTACACAAAGTGTGTGACGCTCGCGCTGATTTCAGCTTCTGTCGTATCACTACATGAGGACATAAATACATGAACAACATCTCCAACAACTCCAGAACTGCTCTGACTCGTCACTTCATGAGCATTTGACAGTTTCATTGGAGTAAAACTATCTTCATATCATTTACATAGACCTACAGAAACAAGTTCCTCATGGCAACCCGTCAAAATATAAGTTCGGGTTAGCATAAAGAAATTATCAGAAATATATTACTGAGGTGCAGTATGATGTACATAATACTACTCGGGGATGAAAGTTTTCCATCGCTACGATGGATTTCCGTCAATTGGAAAAAATGAGGGGAAAAGAAACGTTGCACATTGTTGTTGTTCTGCCGGTGTTCTGGCGATTTGTTGGTAGCATAATCTGATAGGTTGCATTAATTGTCAGAACACCAGCACACCAAAAATCCTCCCCGCCATGGCTGCAGCTTCTCACTGACAACATAACGGCGCTCGCATCATTCACAGTCGGGTTATTAGCAGAGAACACAGAGCAGGTCTTGAATTTCAGGCGCAGGATTGCGGCTATTAATAATAATTATACTCAGTCCCGCAGGTTCCGCGCTTATAACGCGATGACAGATGACGGAACTTATCATTTGCACGTACTTTTGAGTCTTGAGAACTCTAATTTTCTATGCGCCCACAGATCACGATAAGGAGAGTGACAGATTTTAATAATTATTCAAGGAGTTTGCAAATGTGATATTGATTTAATACAACAGTTCAATAAACACGTACTGCCTGATTTTGCTCTATTTCATCAACGAAAATAGTTCCAAATAAAGTAACAGCTCAGCCGCTTCACATCTCTAAAAGCACCAACACCAGGGAAGGCAGAGTCCTTGTTATTCTTCATTTTGACATTAATTTTCATTTTTACACCAGACATATATCTATTAAAAATATCGGTTATCAGTCTACTTGATCTGTAATAATCGGTATCGGCCTTGAAAAACACATAT
Source organism: Sinocyclocheilus grahami (assembly GCF_001515645.1). NCBI lineage: Eukaryota > Metazoa > Chordata > Actinopteri > Cypriniformes > Cyprinidae > Sinocyclocheilus > Sinocyclocheilus grahami. The sequence goes on along the minus strand of NW_015505638.1, from coordinate 897,295 downwards.
CGGTCGACCCCTAAGAGGAACACTAAGAATCTTAGATTTACTAGAAATCTCCAGATTCTAATGAATTCAAGTTCTAAAGTTTTCAAGGAACTATCAACAGAATTCTGGAACTTCAGCTGCTAAATGAAGGCAATGTTTATTGAAGGTAAGAAGTGATATAGAACACTTCCCCTCTGGCCCACTCAGCTGTGCTCAAGTAACCTCTGCGCAAGGGCCCCCTTGGCACGCTCTGCTAATGCCAATGGGTAGCAAATGCCACACTGGCAGCATCAAGACACACTTTCTAGATCATGCCTTGGCAGCACAGCTGGGGTCATTAGTTTTGCTTTGTGAAAATTTCAATATGATCTTTTTTTTTTTAACTATGTTTAAGATCCAAAATGACCAGACACATTAACACTCTCACTCATATTTTAGGATTTCTTTGGAAAAGGGAATACATTTTGAATGACATGGCCACTACTCAAAGAGTGCAGGTGTTAGTTCATTGAACAGGTCTGCAGGTGTCTTCCTGTTGGTGGGGCTGAACCTGTATTTGACGGGTTAGAGTGTGTTGAGGACTGGGCTGGCTTTGTTCTGCCTCGGTTCTGCACTTGACTGGAGAGGAACTGCTGGGCATGAAGGCTCTCATGGCCACCTGTGTTCTAAATATACCTCTGCCAGCTGTCACCTAATAAATGTAGCCAGATCCGAAATGAAGAGGGTCGGGAGTTAAAGATAACTGGGGACTTGTTTTGAAACATGACAACCTTCTAAAAAAAGCTACTGAGAAAGGTCTCGCCTTTTACAACTGGATTAAATAATTAGCTGGAAAAAATAATTAATAGTTTGCCATGTAACCTTATAAGGTTGGACATCTGAGTACAGATTCCTGGGAGCTGAGTACCAGGTGCCATAACAAGAATTTAACATTTTGAAGAGGAAAATTCAGCCAATGGCATGCAAGTGGTTGCTTTAAAGATGTCCCTAGGACAGAGGTGATTTATAAAATAACATGAGCAATCAAAGCTAAAATGTTCATGCAACATAGTGACTCAACCCAAATCGGAAAGCCAAACCAGAATTTGCTAACGTAAATTTAATATCAACATCTGTCCAGTCAACTGACCTCAATACCTACAACAAACTTTACTTGAACAGAACATTTAGGCCACATTTGCATAATTTATTTGCATATTTTACATACATTTTCATTCAAAGCAGTGCATTCAAGATACACATTCAATGTGCTCTCTCTCATTCAAACTCTTACGATCTTGGCCAGCATCGTGCTCTGCCAATTGAGATACAAGAACACCTAGTGCAAACCCTAGTGTGCTTATTTTAAAAACTGCAGGTTGTAAAACTGAGTGACAATTATTACCTTTAACAGCATGCAAAGATCACCCTGCACTAGGATAAGGTCACCATGACCAAAACAAACATGCATACTGGTTAGAGCAAGACACTAGACTGTCAAGACAAGGGCTGGTTCAATTTCCTGAACTAAATTGCATTCATTATAGGACTTCAACATGCTAAATTATTTTTGGAATATGGGCAACAGGGACATGATGCCACACCCTAAGGCTTTACGCCTTACTCTACCTTCCCGCAACACTCCAAATCATGCAGATTCAAAGTCTGTATCCTTTGTTTTGAGCCAAGAGGCCAATCTGTGATGTTATATCCTCTATTCGTCAAATATTTTTACACAATACAAATTTGCAGTTCAGAGTTCAACAAACTTGAACATTGGTACGCAGACACTCCTTTATAAGGCACTCATTAAATCAGATCAACATATGATGTGGCAAATTTTTTCACTGTGACGCTCTAATGTGTTAAACACGTGCACACATGCATATGTTGCACTGCATGTAAGTGTGGTGTGCAACTTGTTACCAGGCCTAAGATACGCATAAGGAAGCGCTTAAGGGGCAAAACTATACCACATGAAGAGGACTCAATCCTTTGATTTTCAACAGACATAATGCAAGCATATGCTATTAGCGAAACCACACGGAAAGCTGGATGTAAAACTCCATTACAGCATTTCCAAATGAAGGCAAACATACACTGACAAAATCATTATTCATATCTCCACAAAATTAGAAATCATGCTCTGAGATATTCAATGGGTTCCATTCTAAAACAGAGAATACCAGCTTACATTTTGGCTAAGATCAGATAAAACTCAACTTCACAAGGCTGAATTGGTGCTTATGTCCAGATGAAGATAAATGACATTCTTGACTTCAGAGGAACATTTCACTATCAATCAGGAGTCTCTCAAACCCTTAAAGGGGTCATATGATGTTGCTAAAAAGAACATTATTTTGTGTATTTGGTGTAATGAAATGTTTATGCGGTTTAAGGTTCAAAAACCACATTCTTTTCCACATACTGTACATTATTGTTTCTCCTATACGCCCCGCCTTTCTGAAACACGTCGATTTTTACAAAGCTCATCGGTCTGAAAAGCGAAGTGTGCTGTGATTGGCCAGCTATCCAGTGCGTTATGATTGGCCGAATACCTCAAGCGTGTGACTGAAATGTTACGCCCCTACCATACTGTGATGCCGTCAGGCTGGAGCTACGATTCAAAAACATGAAAACCCATTATAAACGAGGCATTCGTTGCATCCATTTTTGGAAGGCCAAACAAAGTAGTTTCGCTTTCACAACGAAACGCAGCGTCACACACGGCGGGCTTGAGTGAGTGACGGCGGCCTAGAGTGAGCAGAGGCTGGGGGCTAGAGTGAGGAACGGCCGGCGGGCTGAGTGAGCAGAGGCTGGGGGCTAGAGTGAGTGGAGGCCGGTGGGCTTCAGAACGGCGTGGCCAGCGGATTAGACGAAGGAGCGTCCGGTGGACTTAAGGCAACCACATGTGACGACCCCGGGCTGGACTCTACTTCGTCCACGGTGACAGCTGATCCGGCAATCCGCAGTGCAAAGTTGATGTATTTCCTCAGCGACCAGCACAGATCAGCTCAAGGCATGACGAAGCAGATATCATCCTCTTTTGGAAGGACAAACTAAGTAGTTTCGCTTTCACAATGAATCAGACAGTGCCTTTCATGACATGGCGGCGGCAGCAACAATACTACAGTGAGAATAAAAGTTACGCCTTCTTTCTTTGCGTGAACATTTGGGCGGCGTTATGCAAATCTTCCCACATCGTGACGTAGACATGTGGGGGCATGTTAGAATGAGCTATTTTAGGTAGGCGTGGCTGACTCTTAACTTTTATAAAGAATTTCTCTTTGGATTTGAGACTTTAGTCTTTGCAACTTTACAGATCTTCTTTATGCACCAAGAGCTTGTAACACTCCAAAGAGAAAGGAAAAATTGAAATCGCATCATATGACCCCTTTAACTTTATTACAATGTTTTGCAGAAACTAAAACAAGATGATTTAAACACCACAACTCCAACATCCAAGAATTAACTTGTTTTTGCAGACTACAAAAGATTTGTGTGTATGCATCGGTGTTTGTTCTCTATAGCAACATCCCTGTGATGTCACAAGAGATCTGGGGTTTTATCCTTATCCCTTCTGACCTGCAGGAACCAGTGTCCCTCATAACAGAAGAGAGATACGAGCAGTGCTGTAATCCCTGTAAGAACACTGAGATCATCATCATCTCTGTCACATGACCCATCCACACACAAATCAGAACATTCCAAGCAAGTTCTGGAACAGGTCATTTCTCCAGACAGAAAAGGCTGGATACATCTTCAAGAATGTAGCAAATACATTACTTTTACAAAGCTTTATAAGGGTCAGGAGTAAGTGATTATAAACATCTCATATTGGATTAGAAACATTGGATTACATCGATTCAAAAGGATATGGTAATCTAAACAACAACTATACATTTCGCTTTTCAAAACATTTTAAAACGGAATCCTTTCGGAATATAAGAAACTGAATTTTTTTGTGCCCATACTAACATATTAAAGGGTTAGTTCACCGAAAAATGAAAATTCTGTCATTAATTACTCACCCTTATCTTGTTCATCTTCGGAACACAAATTAAGATATTTCTGATGAAATCTAAGAGCTTTCTGACCCTGCATAGATAGCAACACAATTGAAACGATTTATGGCCCAGAAAGGTAGTAAGAGCATCACTAAAATAGTCCATGTGACATCAGTGGTTCAACCATAATGTTATGAAGCAACGAGAATACTTTTTGTGCACAACACAAAAGTAACAACTTAATTCATCAATTTCTTCTCTTGTAATCTAATGTACTGTAAATGCATATTAGATTTCACACCAATTAGGTTGTACTTATTAATAGCCTATACTTATTAAACAAATACAAATGATACAAGTACAAACAAATGAATATACAAAGTGTTTTACCAGTGATGGCTAACTTGTCCAAAATGTTAGAACTCCTAAGGTCTGTGAACTATGCTTGGTAAAGTGGCATCAAACTGACTCACAGGCAGAAAGGACTACAGGCTGTTTTGCATAGTTGCCATTAGGGCGGGGCGATATGACGATATTATCGTATATCGACGATGTCTCGTAAGTATCGTGATGTCGATGTCAACAGTCAGGTAACAGACAATTATCGACATTATCGTAAAAAATTACAAATGATAAACCTAGTAAGTTGCAAAAAATATTTTTTAAAAGCTATTCCAATTTCGGAAATCAGATCAGATGCATACGGTCAGGAATCAAATTACTTGTTATAAAATTACATTTCGATTCTGCTTCTCGATTTCTGTATGCGCATTTATTGTGATTTCAAAAGATTCAACTGCAAGAAGACGAAATAGACCTCACTTCTGCACCGCGTGTTGTTTACCGCGCTGTGCACTCACACACACAAAGCGCACGCACAAAAGCTGCCTCTTATAGGGCTGTGCGATTAATCAAAATTGAATCGAAATCGCGATTTCCTAATCGCAAAGCCTGCGATATGGACGCGATATTACTTTGTTCCAGAGCATATGCATGACTGCCAGCCTTGAGTTGCAGTCTTACTAACCAATAGAGTGAGCACACCTCTGTTCTCTCCAATCAGCACTGCTCTAGCCAACTGCGTAAACACCCACCATTAAAAAAAAATAAATAAAAAACGGAAAGCGGGAGAGAGACAGAGTGGGATTATGGCATCTACTGGGTCAGATCGATAGTTAGGCAAATTAAAACTAAAGAAAAACGTATGCAACTTAAGCTTCGAAATGACAGACAACGAACAAAAAGGGTAATTTCCAAGAGCTGCTTCACAGCGCATATCAAAAGCTCCCTTATCGGTTCTGTTTTCAGTACTGGAGAATAAAAGACACATTCTTAGATGTTTTTGTTAGTACGTGAACATTATCTTACACATTTTATCTCCCCAACTGATTAATTTCAAATAAGTTTATGATGCATGTTCACTATTCCCAATTCAGAAGAGCGCACACACAGCCTGTGTCTGTGAATGCTTCTCGTACTCGCTCCATTTATAAAAAATAAACAAATATTTTCTGTGAAATTCAGTAATTAAGTTAATTCTGTAAAAGTAGTTATACCATTATAATCTTGCCTGCTGAAAAAAAAAAAAAACAATAGAACCCCTCCCAAAACACAATTACAAATTTAATGGATTTCAGGGTTATAATGGGAATTGTATTGGTTTTCATGTAAACTATAATGGTGTCTATTTGATGGATTCTATTGGAGGGATGTAATCTGGCAGATGGCAACCAATAGAACAACAGTAATTCCTATTGGAATAATGCCCAAAATAAAAAGGAATTTTGTAATGGTGTAATGGAAACTGTAAGACTTTCTTTGATGGTTTCTATTGTTTTTTTCAGCAGGGTAATGATACCCATACTGTGCTGCACATTATTGAGAATATTGAGCTGAAGCTTGACTTTGCAAATTTAAAATCGCAATCGCAATATCTGTCAAAAAAAATCGCAATTTGATATTTTCCCCCAAATCGCACAGCCCTAGCTTCTTATATATGCGAACATTAGACTGAGCTCTTTCTCGCATTCTTACACATTCAAAAGGACAAATACACACAGAATTATATAAAAAAATATCCCATAAATACAATCGGTTATGTCTTAAAGGGTTAGTTCACCCAAAAATGAAAATTCTGTCATTAATTACTCACCCTCATGTCAAGACCTTCATTCATCTTCGCAACACAAATTAAGATATTTTTGATGGAATCTGAGAGCTGTCTGACCCTGCATAGACAGCAACTAGGGGTGTAAAGGTATGAAAATTTCTTAGCACGATTATATTGACAAACATTGTCACGGTTATCAGTATTATCACAGTATTGTTAAAATGTGCTGGAGATGTTCAAAAAGTACCGACACATTAATCACTTCACCAAGTTTTATATTTAAAAATCAACAAACAAAATGACTTTTGTTTTTGCATAATCACTAAAACAATAACATTACCAATGATGTTCGGATTTTAAATAACAACTTGACTGACAACAGTTTAATAGCATGTTAAAATATCTAATGTAAATGTTCAAATAAAGCTTTGAAAAAGTTTAATCAAAAGGTAAACATCACATTTCAGCCTTTAAATAAAGAAAAGATATAAGTTAAAATGATAATTGATTAATAAATGATTATATGTATTTTATCTGCTCCTTAAATAATTCTAGATAACTTATCTGAATTGTTTAATTGTGTAGAATCTACATAAGCTTGTTTTTCATCAACCGGTCAAAATTTACAGCAGGGCATGCAAATTCAGTCAGTTTCTGGCCAGATAGAAACTGCACACAGACTGAATGTAAATATAGGTCCAGTGTTTCCCCTAGGTTTACGGCTTTTTTGGGGGGGGATAAATTACATTTTTTGGAAAATAAAGGTAATTTAATATTACAATTAAAACATTGAAGAAATATTGAATGCTTATTCCTTAAAAATAAGGTTTTAATAATTTTAGTAGTAGTAGTAGCAGTCTGTTACGTACATTCTACTCAACAATAGAAATATATTTCTGCCAATGCCCTCAAGTTAAACCAAACTTTTATTTTGGCGGGTTGCCATGAATACCATTACATTTCTGTGTGTGTATGACATGAGTATAGTTTTACTTAGATGAAACGGTCAAATGCTGATGAAGTGACTCTCAGAGCAGTTCTGGAGATGTTGTTCATGTATTTATGTCCTCATTAGTGAGACGACAGAGGTTAATATCACCGGAAGCGGCACGAGCGTTTTAGTACGAGTACTACACAAAACCGCGTGTCTGCGCCATTCATTAACACAGAGACACGCAGAATTCATATTTAAATATGAATCGTTTTGCAGCTTAATATATACTAATATTAGTGGGAGTGGGCTCACTTGTGTGTGTGTGTGTGTGTGCGCGAGCGCGCGCATCGGGGCGGAACTCCGCTGTGCGTGATACAGAGAGCGCGACCATAACGTAGAGACTGAAATGACATGCCATCGTGTAAATAAGATAAATAACATAGACAGATAAATAATAACAAAGGCTATTTAGTTTGCTTAATGAAAGAACAAGGTATAGACATATTCTATCCACCTTTTTCTTCAACGCGGAAGTAAGCCTATGGGTGAGACTTCCGGTTCATTAGCCGCTATAGGTAAATAACGAGGAGAATAACAACGTGCAGTAAACGGTAAAACTGTTTGCACTACAAACCAGTGTGTTCATAATTTCAGATAATACATTAAAATAATATGATAAGACACACCAACTTTCAATATCAAGCAGCAAAACGAACTGTTTTGCTCAGCTAAAAATAGCTGGACGGAGTGGACGCAGATGAAACCGGAAGCCATACCCATATATTTTCCAAATGGCCGCGCCCATTTTTACGACAAGAAAAAGGTGGATAAGAAAGGTAACTTTAAATTACTTCTGTTGTGATCTGGCGCTAGGGGAAACACTGAGGTCTCTGTAAATCTATTCGCTGACAGCAGGTGGCGCTGATGGAAAAGCTGAATTAGAGCTGTAATTCCCGTAACTTCCAAGGACACAGCAGAATTGCGATGAAAACAAAATGCCACCGAATCGTTTCTGAAGACAGTTAGAACCTTCAGAGGTACATTCATATAATTAATTAATTCATATATTAATTTGTATAATTCCCTTAGCACTCTTTTAAAACCTCCCAGCTTTTCCGCCCTGTTTTCACTCAAAACGAAGCTACTCTTTCTGTGAGACTGTTACTTAAAACTGGGCTTTATGCTGGACAGTATTTATTTATCGCGAGTAATCTAATACAGTTTTAATGATAATTAAAAGATGAAACAGTAATACTAACCGTGGGGAATTTTATCATGATTTATTGTCAACCCGGTAATCGTTACATCCCTAACAGCAACGCAACTGAAATGTCCCAAGTCCAGAAACGTAGCAAGGAGATCTTTAAATTAATCCATGTGACATCAGTGGTTCATCCGCAATTATACGAAGCTACGAGAATACTTTTTGTGCGCAAAAGAAAAAAAAACGACTTTGTGGCGAGGGGGGCGTGGTTCAGGGAGGTCTGCAGCAGGAGAGAGAGTTGGGAGACAAGCGGTGAGTAAGTGGGTCAAATGCAAATGACAAACACCTGTGTCTTGTTCCAGTAATTGATGTGGAGAGACTGCATAAAGAGGCCTGGGAATGAAAAGGCAGGCAGAGAGGGACAGACTGCTGAGTGTGTGGAAACCGTGACTACTCGGGAGAGCCCCATGTATATTGCTTATGCAACTGTGTTATATTGAGCGCTGGTAGTGCGACTTTCTGTTTGTTAACTGAAACCTGAATAAAATCACCAGCAGCAGTCAAGCCGACCCAGTCCTCTTCCTTCTCGATCATTGACTTTGTTACAGACTTTATTCAACAATTTGTCTCCTCCGCATCACCCTGGTGCCATTTTGGAGAATATCCGCTGGACATTGCTGTTCTGTGTCAGCTGCGTCACACGGATACGCTGTTTCCGTTCAGATCAAATCACAACAACGTAGGAAACAGATCCGGCGTGATGCAGCTGACAAAGAACAGCATACCTTGTTTACGTCCAGCTGATACTCTCCAAAATGGCACTACAGGGTGATGCGGAGGAGACGAATTGTTGAATAAAGTCGTTTTTTTTTTTCTTCTTTTGCTCACAAAGTATTCTCGTAGCTTCGTATAATTGCGGTTGAACCACTGATGTCACATGGATTATTTTACCAATCTCCTTGCTACGTCTCTGGACTTGGGAACATTTCAGTTGCGTTGCTGTCTATGCAGGGTCAGACAGTTCTCAGATTCCATCAAAAATATCTTAATTTGTGTTCTGAAGATGAACGAAGATCTTACGGGTTTGAAACGACATGAGGGTGAGTAATTAATGACAGAATTTTCATTTTTGGGTAAACTAACCCTTCAAGTGAACGTAAAGCGTTGAGAAAGAAAACGAGGGTGTATTGGATCCGTGCATTGACAGCAGCCGCTGCCGCCAGTCATTAATGTTAATCAAAGAACAAAAGAAAAGAAAATCCCTCACTGATCTTGACTGAATCACTTTTGTTACCTCAGTTTATATATTTTTTGCCTGTTGTTTGGCGCTGACTTCTGTAATGGCAACGTGCATCTGTGTATGCGATTATTTTGGAGATGCGTTCCAATATAATTTATCCTTATTTAGGGTATAGGCCTGTTCTATTTTGATCTGCAGTTTAATAAAAGTTAAACAGAAAAAAAGACAAAAAGTAGCACTGCATGCATTTCCGAATATTTAAACAGACTGCATAATGATGAAAAACCACAAACTTGACAGGTATAATTAAAATAGACAAATTCCTACAGCGCACATTTCAATGTAATATTTTTACAGATTTTTTAAACCGTGTATAAGCTGAGACATAGCACTATAAATAATTAATAATTAAACGGCTGAAGACATTATTAGGGCTGGACCAGAATATTCGATTATTTGAATATTCGTTCGGTGGCTTGGCATTAGATTTTAAATTGAGATTCGAATATTCTTTTCTTTTTTTTCCCCCGAAAACCTGGCATCCCCCGCAAAACCGTTCTCATTCGCACTTCAATATGAATTGCCCATGAGTGAACATTATGATTCAGTTTATCTGGAAGTACCACAACAGCACATCAAGTTTGAAAAATCTGATTGTTGCGCCACCACCCCCACCCAGAGGAAGAAGAACACAGAGATAGCACAAAGAAAGAGATGGAGCAATATTTGAGAGACACTACTAAAATACAGTCGGGCCCACTTGCATGGTGGAAGCAAAACAGTGACCGGTACCATAAACTGGCATTTGCAGCCAAACACCTCCGATGCGTTTCGGCCACTTCAACTCCATCAGAGCGCATTTTCTCAAAAGCTGGCTACGTTGTAAATAAGACACAAAGTTCCATTTTACCTGAAAACTCATCTTCCTCGCACACAACATGATAAGAGTGTAGGTAGACCTAGTAGGTAGCTTCACTAGCTTGCAACCTGATTGTGATTTATTTGAAAGTTTGACTTTGTAAAGAAATTGTTTGTTTTTTTAAATGTGAGCTGTCTAGCCAGCCTAACGTTCTATTTAGCCTATTACAGTTTGTTTTATTCTATATAAGGGAATTCATTTAATTTTTATTTAAACTGTTCGTTAATTAAAATGTGGGACGCTGTTATTGAACGTATGCTACCGTGTTCTTTATTTATTACAGTTCGTTGAACTTCGTTCATTTATTTTTCGTTCTTCTTTTATTTAGCCTATACCCTTTACGGTGTCAGTAAATACTGTGCTGCTAATTTCTGATTTGGGAGTGATCTGTTTGTTAGAAAAATGTTAGGCTACCTTATTAAAAGTATTGCTCTTAACAGACCTGTGTGTTTTGTATCACTAGTGCAGTGTCCGTTCATGGAGCATATAAGCAAGTGCTGGGTGGTATACCGCTTCATACCGAATACCGGTGTTTATTTTTGTTATGATATCAATTTTTAAAATACCGCAATAACGGTGTATGTTGCTTAAACAACATTCAGAACTCGACACTGTTTGAAAGGGGTCCCTTTTCACTGTTGCACTGTGGTGAGGGAACAGCTGTATGTGTTACTAAGCGTGAAAGTTTCGAAACTGAAGCTGTAGAACTAATAGAACATGATGACACAGAAGAACTCATCCACAATATCCACATTGACTGCCACAAATATCCACCGACCCCTGCCATCAGCTCCCGCCTCTTACATACACAAGCGCGACTTTAGCACTAGATTTAGCAACTATTCTAAGACAATATACTGCAGTATTTCCTCTCTCAATCAGTAGAAAATATGGTTCACACCTGGTCATGCATGAAAAAAAAAATACCGCCATGTACCGTGAAACCGGTATAATTTTGAAAAATACTGTGATATAAATTTTTGGTCATACCGCCCAGCACTAATATAAGCCCTGCCGCACGCTACTTCAGGCTCGTGCTGTTCTGTAGTTTATTAAAAGTTTATTCATTCTGAATGTGTCAGGTGTCCATGTTGCACCAAAATGCGACACTGCACTCCCTTGGGTCCGCAGCAACACATCCGCCACGTTTGAAATAGATTGGATGAACGGTTAGACGACTAGACATAGTCTCAGAAAAATGGTTACAGGAATCTCATTTTTCATGGTATCTTCTTCAGATTTGAAATAGAAACTCATGAGACATGTGACTTTCAACCCATTACTTTTCTGGATTGTTCTGGGACTGATTTCATGTATTTTTAGATGAAATAAAAAAAATTCAGTGTGGTACAATTTTTTTCAAGGCACTTCAGTGTCTATAACTTTTTAGCATTATCAACTCTGGATGATGGACCCAAAGGATCTTCTTTCCAAAGACATTAAAGGGGTCATATGCGATTTCAATTTTTCCTTTCTCTTTGGAGTGTTACAAGCTCTTGGTGTATAAAGAAGATCTGTAAAGTTGCAAAGACTAAAGTCTCAAATCCAAAGAGATATTCTTTATAAAAGTTAAGAGTTAACCACGCCTACCTAAAACAGCTCATTCTTAACACATCCCCACATATCTACGTCACTATTTGGGAAGATTTGCATAACGCCGCCCAAATGTTCACACAAAGAAAGAAGGAGTAACTTTTATTCTCGCTGTAGTATTGTTGCTGCCGCCATGTCGTGAAGGCACTGTGTGCTTCGTAGTGAAAGCGAAACTACTTTGTTTGGTCCTCCAAAAGAGGACGATATCTGCTTCGTCATGCCTGGAGCTGATCCGTGCTGGCTGCTGACGAAATACTACAACTTTGCACTGTCGATCGCCGGATCGGCTTTCACCGTGGACGAAGCGGAGTTCAGCCTGGAGTCGTCACATGTCCTTCCGGACGCTCCTTCGTTGAAATCGCCGGCTGCGCCGTTCTCAAGCCCACTGTAAGTAAGTTTTTTATATTTAAAGAGTTTTTATATTTTATATTTAAAGTGAGTTTTTTGGGCAGTGTAGAGTAGGGCTTGTTGTTTGTCATTTCTCCGATCACAAATGCAGACATGGTTTTACATTTACGCGGCGCGTTGCAACGCAACGCGTAAAAAGACAGTACAAGTCATTATAATCCATAATTATGTCCCCACTGGATGCAACGAATGCCTCATTTATAATGGGTTTTCATGTTTTTGAATCATCGCTCCGGCCTGACATCACAATATGGTAAGGGGCGTAACATTTCCGTCACACGCTTGAGGTATTCGGCCAATAACAATGCACTGGATATCTGGCCAATCACAGCACACCTCGCTTTTCAGACTGATGAGCTTTGTAAAAATCGATGCGTTTCAGAAAGGCGTGGCATAGAGGAGAAACAATAAGTACAGTATGTGGAAAATAATGTGTTTTTTTAACCTTAAACCGCATAAACACATTTCATTACACCAAATACAAAAAATAATGTTATTTTTAGCAGCATCATATGACCCCTTTAAAATTGTGTGTTTAGCACACTGTTGTCAGGAACTGTTACCATTTTTAGTTAGGTAGGTCATTTTCGGCTGTGAGTACCAAAATGGGGGGGTGCAGGTTAAACAACTTAAAGTAATTTGAAAACTTTCTGTGAGACATAATTTCACAAACAGGGTGAGTTTGTTTCCCTCTTAAAATGCGCAAATGGCTTCAAATCACCACATCGCGTATGCACTATAAGCAAGCTGCACAGTTGACATAGGAATTGTCACTTGCACACTGTTGCAATTGTTGCATTGTCACTAAAGTTTATAATTCGCATTTCTTTTTAAGTCTTGCCAGTGTTTAAACCATTCAGCACTCGTGCTCTCTCCTAGAGTGGTGCGCTCATACACACTCAAAGCGCACACACATAAGGCCGCCTCACATAAACTCTAAAAATTATTCAGGGGACCTGTTAAATAAATACATGGTTGCAAGTTAAAAATTCTAATTTAATAATTTAATTAAGCCTTTTAAGTTGCAAACATTATTTTGTGAGTTCAGTTGACATAATAATGTTGATCATTACATTAACTAAATACTGTGTGTAATTTAAACTTAAAGTTCTGCATTAATTGAATTTCTTTAAAAATTAAGTTGTAGTAACCAATAAAATTGGGCAGTTCCCAGCATGCTTTGCATAGGACTGGATAAGGAGAGTAAATGTTGAAATTAAGTGTCATTTTGTGTTTTTTAGTGAAGGAAAAGACCTGTTAGTTTTTAATGCTGTTGTGTTTGACATTTAAAAGAGTTTCTGTTATGTTGAAGTTTTTAAGGTTACCATTGTGTTGAAGAGTATAGACCACATGAAGGTAAACACATTGACTCTATTAGCAATGACTGCACTAATGCCAGTGACAAGTAACATCTTGTTAATTATACATGCTAAACAAGGTACATTTAGAGTGTTATGATATCTGTGGATTTGAACTGAAAAAATATCATATAAATTGGTTCCAGGCCGACAAATTTTTTTTGAGTAATTAACTTAAAAATATGTTTATTAATTAATTAATCAATTCCTTACATTTATACAGCGCTTTTCTGGGCACTCAAAGCGCGTTACATTGTCAGGGGGTATCTCCTCATCCACCACCAGTGTGCAGCATCCACCTGGATGATGCGATGGCAGCCATAGTGCGCCAGAATGCCCACCACACACCAGCTTATTGGTAGAGAGGAGACAGAGTGATGAAGCCAATCAGTAGATATGGGGATTGTTAGGAGGCCATAATGATCAGCCTCTACTCTTTTCGAAGGACATCCTGGGATTTTTAATGACCACAGAGAGTCAGGACCTCGGTTTAACGTCTCATCCGAAAGACGGTGCTTTTTGTCAGTATAGTGTCCCCGTCACTATACTGGGGCGTTAGGACCCACACAGACCACAGGGTGACCCCCCCTGCTGGCCTCACTAACACCTCTTCCAGCAGCAACCTAGTTTTCCCAGGAGGTCTCCCATCCAGGTACTGACCAGGCTCAGCCCTGCTTAGCTTCAGTGGGTAACCAGTCTTGGGCTGCAGGGTGATATGGCTTTATGTTACAAAATGCACTGCATGATCAAACATTTAGGTGAGATAATTATATATTTTTGAAAAATGTCTAAAAAAATGCCCCCACTCCACCCCTACAATAGTCACCTAAGAGGAGAATTCCCCCCATTTTCAAAAATTAAATTCAGGCCCTTAATGAATGTCTGTAAAAATCCGGATTGGAGCACCATTATTAATAATTCTACATGATAAAAATAAGGCTTCAAAAAGATCAGCATCGCTGATCGTATCGGCAGATACTGCTTCCTGTGACCGGCTCCAAAAATCCTGATTGGAGCACCCTTAACATTTAATGATAGATTTGATTTGTGTGGGATGGCATATAGGTTCTTTTGGTATACAAAATGATCCAAGTAAAGACTTGGAATGGAAGTCACTCCATCAATGGCATGCTGCCTGGGAACTTCTTGGTCAAGTTTCTAAATGTAAACTATTGCTCGCACAGTAAAGTCAAGGGCACTACAGTTATTGCAATAAGGGTTCTTTTAATTTATTCAGAGATCTCCTTTTCTACGAAGAGACATATGAGAAAAAAATATGAGATAGGATGGGGGGGAAATACATTTAAATGCTTTTGCATTCTCACAAAAGTTTTGCCATCCCCCAAAAAACTTTGCTTTCCTTCACAAAAAGAAAGTTTTACAAGCGAATGCAAAGTTTCTGTAGGGAACACAAACATTTGCGAGAAAACAGAAAAGCACTGAAATATCTTTTTTTTTTCTCTCTCTCATATTATTTCCATTACTATGTCCTGTTAAGGGCTCCGTAACATTCTTACACAACACAACATTTGGTAATTAGTAATTATTATAATTTTATAAATACATACATACATACATATGCATATAAATATATATATGTATACATACAGTATATATGCCAGAACAAATATTATTTTTTTATATAAAAAAATATGTTTATATCATATAAAATAATTATTCCAAGATTAAGTTTTTTTTTTATATCATATAAAAATTTACTTTTTAAATATAATTTTTAATATAATTTGCAACAATTTTAATTTAGTAAAAAACTGTTTTGAGTTTGCAAGACAAACACATGTACAAGATCAATTACTGGAAGATTTAGTTTCTGACTAGGACTGTTCCTTCTACTAGCCTGAAACACTATCAAACTTGACCTGGACCAGAGTGCAAACCTTATTATGGAGCCCTGCAATATCTACTTCTTAAGCCTTGTACACACCGGAACGATTATCGCACATGCTTATCGCCGACGTTTTTCAACGCGTCTTTTGTGATTTCGCGATTTTTGCAGGCGATGAGCCGAGTGAACGTGCAAATTCACTCCCTGACATTAGATGGCGCTTAATGAAAAACAGAAATACCCCGGTACACATCGAATCCTATTTGATCTGCAATTCCTCTCCATCATAACTCCCTCTTATCGAGATTTTTGTAGTCGCTGTCGCGTTTGTCATAAAGCCCTTTGTGTTCAGATACTAATGAGACCAGTAGCTCTACATTCATCTTGCCTCGATGCATCTTCTTGGTCTACTTACTTCCTCTTTGTCGTTAGGTATCAAAGTGTGCTCGGCAAGACCGTTTTGTGCTTGAGCGCCACCAAGTCGTGTTTTACTGTAACTTCAGCAGCTCCAGGCATGTGAACAAAAGCGCCAATCTCATTGGTCAGCCAGTTTTTAACGCGGTACGTCAAACCAAAAAAACGAGCCCAAGGCGTTTTTTTAAAAATTACGCTTTTACGCCTCGCGTTTGGCGCGTTGGTGTGCACACTCACATTGGCACCCTTTGTTTAGTCACGAGGCGTTAAACGCCGGCGATAATCACGCGCGATATTCGTCCTGCTGTGAACAAGCCTTTAGACTGAAAGCAGCAATAGCCATGTCCAACATTCTATCAAACAGCACTCAGGAAACTTGTCAATCACTTTATGTCTCTGAGAAGTCACTGGATGTTCTCATGGGCTCTCCCAAGGATGATAGAAATAACTTGTATCTTCCAGATGGGTCTTAAGAAGTCCCTTTGGGTATGCCTTTAAGTACATGTCCTACTTATTCAGGCCCTTCTCCTTCCGAGAGCAAGAGTCCAGTGACAGCCCCATCTGTCTACTGCCACTCAGTCTGTACTGAAACATTTCACACCATCGCTCATTACTCCAGACCTGTGTGAAAGATACCAGACTCGCCCAAGATTGTCTCACATGAGCTGTCAATGAAGGAAGATCAAGATTGCACACCAATAGGTCAGGAAATTGCTATCAGGAGTAGGCATGGGCCGGTATTTTGACAGTATGATAACCTTAAGCAAAAATATCACGGTTTCACGGTATTGTTGTTACAGCTCTAAAATGTGTTAATTTTAAATGTCTGCATAAAAAAAATTGAACACAATATATTATGAGCAACATACAGAATAGTTGGAACAGTAGTATGTTTATTTTTTCTTTGATTTGTTTCTGAAATGTGGCCTGTCCTGGAGCTTTTGATGTGGATGGTTGATTTACTGCTAGAGCTACTTCAGCCCTAAAAAGAAGAAAAAGACTGACATCTTCATTTAACCTAAATCTGTAATTACAGTTATTTAATTTTAGTTATATAATTCATATACATATCATTTATATAATTTCATATCATTTAGTTATATAATTTCATATACATAATTTGATTTAATAATAACCCAATTTGAAGCAAAAACAGAATGTTCTGTTCTGACTAGCTTTGTGAAATGATACTACATGCCAGAACGAATCAAACAGCAGAAGCTCTGAATGAGATGCAGTCACACTCTCTGACAGCAGGAGGCGCTTCTAGAACACCAGATGCAGAGTTTCCTTGGTTACCGCTGTAAACAAAGCAGCACTGCGCTGAAACACCACTTTAATATGAACTATACAGAGACGAGATTAAAAGAAAATACCACGTAAACTTTTCTGAAGTCAGTTCCCCTCAGAAACACATTCATATAAACCCCCAAATCAATATTGAGGATTTTCTTCCAATAGTTCGTGCATCATGAACAGTGAGTGATCTGCCTGCTACAGTATTTACAGTATTTTTCTCTGTGCGTCCGTCTTCAGCGTCTCTGGCCTGTGTTAACGGGCGTTTATAGACTTCATATTTTCACATAAATTACATTTTGGAAAACGATTGCATTGCAACGGAGTTTGTGCAAGTCCAGAACAGAGACAAGTTGCTTGCAATAAGACAAAAAACGTCTGTTGCCAATCGCGTAAGTTCCAGGAGAAGCTCCTTAAGTTAGGCCATCCTACACACACGCGACTGACCGCTTGCTAGCAGGGTCGTGTTACTCTCTACACTGCACTCAACCTGAGGGATTCCTACACTTTTAGTCTTTGAGGAGACATGAAAAACAGCGCATACAGCAGGAACGGTATAAGGGAAAATATTAACGGTTTTGAAACCGTGACATTTTCAAATCGCGGTATACCTTGAAACTGGTAATTGGCCCATGCCTAAAACCCCCAAATCAATATTTAGGATTTTCTTCCAATAGTTTGTTTAGGCCTGGGCGATAAAACGGTATCGATATTTATCGACGGTGCACCTTCTTCGATAACGATAGAACAAATGTTCGATATAGCGCACGATATAGGCACGTGCTATGAGTGACGCAGACAGCACACACAAACACGTACACGTTGAAATTAGTGCTGTGCCTGCCTGATTGTAAATAAAGGATGAATATTAGTCGATTTTAAAATAAACATTTGCAATGTTAGGTGTGCATCAAGAAGCGTCATCAGTGGTGCGCGAGATGTGGTGATAATGATGTACATGACGTTGTTGCATTTTAAATAGTTTTGTTTGTCTAGCCCACGAGACGCGCAGCTGCTGCTTCATTCATTCAAAATATTAGAGAAATATAGAAGCTCAATGCGGAGAAGATTTTGATTAGGTTAAAACCGAAACCAAGCCATTCACACAGAACGCATATTCAGCACATTTTTTAGACGGACAAATATGACTCTGCTGCACTCGCGTCTCACACAAGAGATGTATAGAAAGCCATGCAACGTTAAAACAGTTTAAACTTTTAGAAAACACGTCACGAATTTGTGGAGGTTTATTCCTTTTCACTGCGTCTCATATGTTTTTAAATGCAGTCTGTGTGAATGGCACTTCGGTTCTTTGGACTAAGCAATGCATAAATACATGATGCTGTTTTGTTCATAATTGTTTATGCAATTTATGAAATTATATTAGATTTTTATGAGTTAATTTAGACGTAATGCACTTTTTTTTTAATAGAGTTACTTCCTTGCATTGACAATTTAAATGTGCTGCATTGTTTTGCTCATTGCACTCTCCTGTGGCCTCGGGAGACAAGACAAAAGTTTCCTTAAGACCTATTTAATCTGCATTTAAAACAGTAAAAATTTGATATTTAATTTTTATTTTGTGTTTGATTGTTAAAACAAAAAATATTTGTTGTTTGTCTTAATAAATTGAGTTAATTTAAAAATACAGTGGTTCAATTTTTAAAAAAATTCTATTGCTCTTTGTTTTAAAAAAGGTTATAAAAAATTTCAATAATTATCGATACCGAACGATATGAAACATTATATCGTTGATACATTTTTTAGCTATATCGCCCAGCCCTAAGTTTGTGCATCATGAACAGTGAGTGATCTGCCTGCTACAGTATTTTTCTCTGTGCGTCCGTCTTCAGCGTCTCTGGCCTCTGTTAACGGGCGTTTACAGACTTCATATTTTCACATAAATTACATTTGGAAAATGATATGCATTGCAACGCAGTTTGTGCAAGTCCAGAACAGAGATCGGCTGCAATAAAACAATAAACAGCCGGTTGCCGATCGCGTAAGTTCCAGGGGAAGCTCCTTCATTCAAGAGAGCATCATTAGCACAACAGGCAGTACATAGAGGACAACATCAAAAAACAACATTTAAATGGCAACTGGCAAAGCCTATTGTTATGTGTATATCGGTTGCTTCAGAATAAGGGTAGATTGCTTCTTAGGAATGGCAGCAGTAAGGAATTTAACTAACTAGGCTTTTAATGATTCTTTTACTAATTTTGAGGAAGAAATATTTTAAAATTCATATTTATTTGCTTCCCTCAACAGTTTATTTCCAAATAACAGGTTCTTGGTTCATTTCAAATAAGATGAGACAAAAATAATATCTTGTGGTTCAGTGAGCAAGGCAATAATTAAGAAACCACTGATTCATGCACAATTAATTCATGAAAGTAATTTGTTCCAGAATCTATAGGACTACACTGGTCACACTGTATGTATTAGATTTGCTTTAAGGAACAGATTTGTTAGAGTCATTTATTTAGGGATCAGAGTACACTAGTCATTCTGTATATTTTTGATTCACTAAAAATAATTGTTTTGTAAGAGTCATTCATTTAGTAATGGGACCAAACTCGTGGTGCTGTATGTTCTGTATTCATTACAAAAGAAACACACTAATTCACTTGACAGGTCTACGTGCATCCATTCACTCTGGATGGACCAGTGTAAACACAGGCTCTCTCAGGGGTCACCATGGTTCCAGGTCAGCCATTTTTGGCCACAACTGCTGATGCATAATCAGATACTTGTTTGGATTTCAGATTGACTCATATCTAAACAGTTTGAATATGAGCACACAATGACACAAATCACTCGCATATGTGACTAAATCTTCACTCCGGCGACTAAATGATGTCTAATATTAGCCAATGGCTAATAAATTCTCAGATTTTACTCACCAGTGTGTGAGTTGGAGGCTAGGTATTAAGTTTAACACAGATATATTTTCACTCACTGAACACTCTCTGACTGAGCGCTTCAGAGTTTCTCTCTCTGTCAAGCGATCTGTGCTATTTTTCAGTTCATCTCAATGGATGCGCAGCGCACCTGTATTTAACGTACCGTAAATTCTAGCGTGAAGGCGCACTCCTTGCCGTCACTTTGTCTCACACACACGCAGAGAGAGAGAGAGAGAGAGAGAGAGAGAATTGACTCGCTACATGTTAACGATATTCGTTGTTGTATTTTCTTGTCAAAATAACAGCGTTCCTTTGGAATTCTTCAGCTTTTAAGAACTGCCGGTTTCTCTGGTAGTGGGCGGAACTAATGCGCAAACGGCAATCTCACTGGCTGGTGCTCACCTATTATCGTCCCTGTTTTGATTTCAGCAAATTAATTAGAGCGAACACACACAACCTGATTAATATTCATGAATTCAGCA
Organism: Sinocyclocheilus grahami; assembly: GCF_001515645.1. NCBI lineage: Eukaryota > Metazoa > Chordata > Actinopteri > Cypriniformes > Cyprinidae > Sinocyclocheilus > Sinocyclocheilus grahami. The sequence goes on along the minus strand of NW_015505638.1, from coordinate 876,623 downwards.
GCTCATTAATCCTTAGTGCGTTTTGAATTTAAATCCTTATAAGTAGAATTCGTATCATTATTATCTTATCAGTATGTGTGTTAGTTTTTCCCCAATTTTTTTTACAGAAACACTGAATGACCAAAAAGCACCACCACCGGTCAGTTCAGTTAAAATGACTAATATGCATTCATACATGGTTATCAAGTTTAAATTCTAATTACTAAAGTTCTATCATTAAATAATACTTGATTATCATATTATAATGCTTGACTGACTGATTTTAAGAGTGTACTTTCAGATATTTAAAAACTGTGCCATTTTACAAACATTTATGTACAGTCATAGTCAGAAGAAAAACATTTATTTCAGTAATTCAACTCAAATTGTGAAACTCGTGTATTAAATAAATTCAATGCACACAGATTGAAGTAGTTTAAGTCTTTGGTTCTTTTAATTGTGATGATTTTGGCTCACATTTAACAAAAACACACCAATTCACTATCTCAACAAATTTGAATATGGTGACGTGCCAATCAGCTAATCAACTCAAAACACCTGCAAAGGTTTCCTGAGGCTTCAAAATGGTCTCTCAGTTTGGTTCACTAGGCTACACAGTTGTCCAGAAGACAATCATTGACACCGATCACAAGGAGGGTAAGCCACAAACATTCATTGCCAAAGAAGCTGGCTCCTGTATATATATATATATATATAGTACCAGTTACATGTTTGGACACACGAATGGGAAAGTGTCCAAACTTTTGACTGGTACTGTACTATGATATACACAAAGAATATCGGCCGATATATCAATACCCTTTTTTTACTCCCTAATATCGGTATCAGTCCCAAACAACCCATATCGGTCGGGCTCTAGTTCTTACTAAAGAACTAATGCCTGTGATACTAAAAAAAAAAAAAACGAGTTAAATTCGCAAGAAGAGACACTGTTCCCCAAGCGCTTTCCGTGCGCGCGATTCGAGACGGACTGAAACACAGACAGATATAGGCTACTTTGCGCTTTGTAAAAAAAGTAAGTTTTGGTGATTTTTCACTAAACACAGTCAGTTATGTCTTGTGCAATGTTAGTTGAAAATAAACAGTTCGAAAAGTAATCGAATGCTAGTCAGTATCTGCATTTCGTGACAGCATCCTACTGTATAAACCTGCTGCTGTCTGTCATCATCTGTTAATCAAACAACGAAAGAAAAAGAAACTTCTGGGCCCCCAGAAGTTTAGGATCGGCTCTGTGTTTACTGCAATCAACTATCCAACATGCATGACATGCACGTCCCTGTGTAAACTGCATGAGAAATAAAACTGCAGGGAGGATTCTCAGTCTGCTGGGATATCTCTCAAGATATTGCATCACCTCAAAATCCCTAAGCACATGATAACTATAGTTTATACTGGAGCTCAGGGGCTTCCCAATTGCCCTGTGGACTACAGTTAGTTTTTTTTAGGCAGGGTTGCAAGCCCTGCACAAGATGAATGCAAATGATGCTTGCAGAGATCTATTCCCACAAAAGAAAGATACAGTAACTCTATGGGATCCCCACAGGAAGCATTTCCCTTCATTGTGTCTCTGTACACTGGCTACAAGGAATCCCCTGGGAGTGTTCGGACACCAGCTTGTGCTCCATCTCGCTCTCTATCGAGTTTATACTGCTCTCTCTTTTTGACTACACCACCATGACTCTTTATCTCCCTGTGAGGCACTCACTGCCTATTTTTCCCTCAACTACCTCAAACACATGCAGCCACACACAGTGTCAAGATCTCCAGCATATCACCTAAGGGACAGAGGGAGAATTATGGAAAAATCTCATTAAGAAAGCTTCAGCCTTAGGAAATGAACCCTTCTGTGTGTGTGTGTGTGTGTGTGTGTCTGTCTGTCTGTCTGTCTGTGAGAGAGTGTGAGTGTGAGAGAGAGAGAGAGAGAGAGAGAGAGAGAGAGAGAGAGATATTCTGGTGACAGGATCTACTATGACATAGACCTAGGGGTGTGCGATATATATCGTCTGCGATGATATCGTAATTGTTGTTTTAACGATGTGTGATTTGACATTATCGAGTATTTTGCAAAAACCATTCAAAACATAAATGCATTTAGAATGATCACAAATTCAAGACATGATGGCAGAAAATTTATATATTTATACCACTTCATATAGTTATTCAATCTCGCACGAAGAGTGTCGCGTTTTTCTCCAAAAATTACCATGATTACAAATGTGACATTGAATTCAATAAACAATAAGTTAATTAAGAGACTTACGTTTTAGACACCATATTGCTTGTTTTTGCTCTATTTCGCCAAAAAAAATCATTCCGAATACACCCACAGTGCTGTTTTGTGTCTCTGAGCAACATGATAGTGTTTCATTCTTGAATGAATCAACCGTTTAAATAATTCGGTTCAATCGCAATGACTCACTTATTAACAATGATTTGCTGCCACCTGCTGGCGGTTTTCATTTCAAATTTAGGCTTTTTCTTTCTTTTTTTTCCATGTTTTAAATAATTTCAAATATCAGTATTCAACGTTTTATGTTTAATATATCAAAACATTATTTATGCACTTGTAATTGCAGGTTAAATGCATTTATGTCTTGCATTAAACAAAATACATGCGTGTAAATACATCTAAATGCCACTTCAGCTGCAGCTTCTGTGTTGATTTAATTCCCTGCTTAAATCTAAGAATTTGACTCAAAAGATAATGGACACTTTTAGAAAAAATGGCTTTATAAAGGTAAAAATGCCCATAAAATGCAAAAATCAGTTTAAACTTATTGGAAAAGATTAATTTCTATCAGTATGAACTGACCACCACACAGAATATGAAGAATATTAAAAACATTAGGAGTCAGCTGTCTTCGGCAGTCCTTAAGATATCAGCCCAATAACACACTCAGCAAAATATCGTCTAATTATCGTTATCGATAAAATCCCAGAAAATAGAGAGATAATTTTTGTCAATATCGCACACACCTACTTAGACCACACATCTTAAACATGAAACAGCATCGTTTTAGCTCAAGATGATCAGAGGAAGACGATCTTGTTTTTTTGACAGCCGATGTCGATGCCGACATCTTGGAAAGTAGGGTTCCCGATGACCGATATAACGCTGATATAATTTTATTTATTTTAATTCATATTTAAGAAATTTTAAATCATTTGAAAATGGATAAAAAATATGCACTTGTAATTGCAGGTTAAATGCATTTATGTCTTGCATTAAACAAAATACATGCGTGTAAATACATCTAAATGCCACTTCAGCTGCAGCTTCTGTGTTGATTTAATTCCCTGATTAAATGTAAGAATTTGACTCAAAAGATAATGGACACTTTTAGAAAAAATGGCTTTATAAAGGTAAAAATGCCCATAAAATGCAAAAATCAGTTTAAACTTATTGGAAAAGATTAATTTCTATCAGTATGAACTGACCACCACACAGAATATGAAGAATATTAAAAACATTAGGAGTCAGCTGTCTTCGGCAGTCCTTAAGATATCAGCCCAATAACACACTCAGCAAAATATCGTCTAATTATCGTTATCGATAAAATCCCAGAAAATAGAGAGATAATTTTTGTCAATATCGCACACACCTACTTAGACCACACATCTTAAACATGAAACAGCATCGTTTTAGCTCAAGATGATCAGAGGAAGACGATCTTGTTTTTTTGACAGCCGATGTCGATGCCGACATCTTGGAAAGTAGGGTTCCCGATGACCGATATAACGCTGATATAATTTTATTTATTTTAATTCATATTTAAGAAATTTTAAATCATTTGAAAATGGATAAAAAAATTAATTTGTAAAATAAACATACTTATACTTTAGATGACAAAGTAATTTTCACAAATAAATAAATATTTAATAAAAAATATAACTAAAAAGGAAGTAAACTGTAACCAACAGAGCACAACAGTATTCTGGGAAGTTTGCGTGCATTGGGAATCATATTTTTTCAAATAAAGCCAAGGTAATACTCATTTTACATACAGCACACAGTGAAAATGACATGAATATGACAGTGGGCAAATGCATAAAGCACAGCATAATTTTAAATCACAAATTTAATGTTTAAAGCATTCAATTTGCATGGACCGACCGTCACGCAGAGCACACGTGATCATGCAGGTCACATGCACACTTCACAAGATCTCACAACTGGATTCGACTAAGTTTGCAAGGTTTGTGAAATTAAATTTTCATTAGCCATTTAAAGATTTGTTTAAATTATGTAAATGCGTATTTGCTGAATGCTGACGGCAAATGAGAAAGTATTATAATGTGTGCCTTTCTATTATTAACAATATAAAAGCAATTGATATAATACTTTTTGTATACATTTTAATTCCTTTGTTTAACAGTTCTGTCGGATTATTAGACAGACTTCTATCAGTATTAGACAGAACTGTTAATGATGATGGCGAACAAGAGGGAGAATGTGAGCACTGTGTGCTCAGGCGCTGCCGTTCTCAGCGCCGTCAAAATAAAAGTCCCGCCTCGAACGCATCGGCCAAACAGAAAAACTTATCGGCCGATGCCGATATTTAAAAAATGCAAAATATTGGCCTTGACGATATATCGGTCGACCACTAATAACAACACATGCCCATGTTGATGAGCACTTGTGATTAAGAGACACCTGCAACTTATTTAAAAGAGTACAAAAACATTTTATCAAACTCATTTTTACATAATTTAATGTCTCAAGAAAGAAACGAAGGAAAGTACTCTCAACTGGTGAAAAAGCAAATGGCAGCAAGGCTGCATATTTATTTGGTCAAAAATACAGTAAAAACATAAATATTGTGAAATATTATACCATTTCAAATTGGCTAACTGTTTTCTATTTTAATCTATTTTAATATATTTTCAAATGTTGATGTGCTGTGATGGAAAATATGCTTATTAGGCATAAGAAACTATTCTTATTTTGATCAGAGCAGAAAACATGCTAATTAATACTTTTCTTCTGAGTCCTTTCATGAACAGAACATCCAAAAGAACAGCATTTATTTGAAAGAGAAATCTTTTGAAACATTATAAATGTATTTAACACTCACTTTTGATCAATTCAGAGCATCCTATATACAAGTATTAATTTCATTAAAACAAAAAACTCTGAAGCGGTAGTGTACCATTTATACTCCAAAGACAATGAGGGGCAAATTATTTCTCAGCAAACACCCAAAGCTTGTTACTAAATTCAAACAGAATGCCCAAAAGGCAACTGTGGCAACTGTTCTCTCCCCCTTGGCAGCAACAAATACAAAAGATACAGTAGTCCCATGAAGTTGCCAGTGTGACCTACTTCTCATATTTCTTTTTTATATCTTCTTTCTGAAATAATCTTTTTTTTCCACATCAAAAAGTCTTTCACATCTGAACTGATCAGATCAAATGGACCCACATCTAAGGGCTTCTTTACACCAGATGTTAACATACATTTGCACCAGCATATTGTTTAGCTGGACAACATTTACACGTTACACCAGATCTCAAAGACTACTTGTTTAACAAAGTTTAACAAATCATTTCTGTCACTTATAAAACTTAAAAAAAACAACAACACATTGACTGAAAATTCAAAACGATTAGTTTTTTTGGGTGGGGGGGTATCTGGTCTATTGTGTTTCCTGGTTTAGAAACTTTCTCATATAGGCTACATGATGATACTAATAGCTATTAGAAGTGAGAAATGGGGGAAACTAGTTATAAAGCACCCCATGTGGAAAAAAAGACTGATCCTTGCCCCCCTTCGAACACACTCTGATCACAATAGATGCTCTTACACCAGCATTAATGTGGTCAAGTGCAATTTGATTGTAATACGATCCTTGAAAATGTCTTGTTCACTTTAAATTAAATGGTTCCTATTACAATAGTGTGCTCAATGATTGTGCTCAATGATTACATATACACACACCACCAAACATGACTGTATTGTGCTTTCTAAACCCAAAGAATGACCTTAAATGCCAGTTTAAGAGAACGGGGACAACTGCTCTTCTGGGAATCGCAGCATAACCCTTTATTTGGCAACAGTGCACTTCTGAAACCTCCACTACTTTCTTCCCTTTTTTGCCTCTTTATGTGGCTATCAGGCAGCCAGAAACTGCCACCCACTGTTAAAGTCAGATGAAGCCATTTTGACTGACAGGCAGAATTGCAGTGGGAGAATCCTGCGGCTTATTTCTTTATGAAACTACTACTATTATGTACCAGCGAGTAACAGGTTTTTAAGACTCCGGCCCCTCGCGACTTTGTTCTCAGGGAGGAATTCCCAGCAGCAGGCTTCAGTAAATGCATGCCGGGTAAATGTCACATACCCTTGGGGGCCGACTTTCCTCGAATGAAGGAGCTTGCTTTGATTAGACCCACTGCGTTTCGGGTTGAATAACAGAAGTAACCCTCTAATAAAAAAAACACAAACTATAGCATCTGTGTTGAAATGGAAAATACACAGGGAGGCTGAGGTGGTGCTAAAATAATGGGAAACATAAACTGAGAAAAAAGTAAAAGAAAAGAAAACTAACACCCCCACCCCTTTATAATCTCTCCCTTTCTTACAAAGCTTCCAGCTTTGCTCACTTTTTCCTAATAAAAGGGGAGTAACTCACTTGACTTGGAGGAAGCCACCCCTTGCCCCATGGTGGCAGTTAACGTCATCACTTAAAGCTCAGTATACAGAGCCAAGAGAAACTCTTCCAACATTCAATTACTAACAGCAGGGCGGGTTGGTGACCTGCAGCGTGAAGTGCACGGCAGGTAGGAGGAAACCCATCCCAGCCTAAGCTCTTCCTGCCATACTGATTAGAGGTGGGCTTGCCCTCCTGGCCTGCACCTACAGGATATTTCACTGCAGCGGAGTCTGTGGTTGCAAAGATGACACAATGTTTGCTTGCTTAGATGAACAGTTTCAAGTAATGGTTGCAACTAGGGCTGGGCAAAAAAATATAGATTTAATCGTTTTTTTAAAATGACATCGATTCGATATCGATTCTCAAAAGCCACAAATCTATCTTTTCCTGGATTTATTTCAGCACACATTTAAAACAAGATCTGATTAATGTGAATCTTATCATTAGTCTTCTCCACTAGATGTCACCCTTATTTACCTTGCGCGATGTTACAACAGAAAGCCTGTCATTCATTCAGCACTTATCATGGCCATACGCGCAATGCTCAGGTGAAATGCTATAGTAATACTATAAATCTGCGGAAGAATTTGATATCACGCATAGGCGCCATGATTTCCGCAATGAATGAATGGCGGGGCGCACTGTTTTGTTTAACATACTAAAGCCCGGATGATGCTCGTGGTGTTCTCGCAGCTTCTGCCATCTCACTATATGATGATATGAACACGAATGTCATCTCCAGCTGCTCTGAGAGTCACTTCATTAGCATTTTACCATTTCATTTGAGAAAACTACCATCATATCACATACACAGCAGCTGCAAGTTCTTCACGGCAACCCTTCAAAATAAAGGTTTAGTTTAACGTTAAGAAACTGTCAGAATATATGACTATTTAGCACTCTTAAGAATCAATGCTACTACTGATAATAAATATTAATACATCTTTATTTTTAAAGGAATAATCACATCTGTTTTCTTTTTAATTTGAACAGTAAACCTCTGTTGTGCAGCACTTTGTTTGCCAAAAAATAAAAGAGTTTAATTTTCATTTGATTAGGATAAATTAAATTAATGTTTTATGCATTCATCTGATTACCAGAAAAATTAAGAACATTTTATAGGGCCCTATTATTGTTTAAAAAAGGACCCATACAAAAAAAGTATAGGTTTAAAATACAGGCATGTGGTTCTTAATTTCTTTTTATTAATTCACCATTTGTAAACTGATGTTTACTGTTCATTTTTTAGAAATATCAATAGCATTTGTATTAAAACTATATTCACTGAATGTAATCAAAAAAATCGAGAATCGAATCGAATCGAGAGCTTGTGAATCGAAATCGAATCGAATCGGGACATCTGAATCGATACCCAGCCCTAGTTGCAATGCAAATTAACTATGTAGAAATGACAGGCTCACTTACAAGTTCAAAGGATCATCCCTTACGGGATGTAAGGTTGTTTGACAGTAAAACTACTACACTCATAGAAAGAATTTATGTAACACCTGCAGTCCAGACAAAGGAGTTGACCTTTTCTGCGAATCTCTCACTTCACTGGAAGTGACAGGAACGTCTTTATCAGGATCATTTATCATCTCTTTCCCGCACAAGTATAGAGATTGTGTTTGCAAGCCAGTTTTAATGTTTACAATATGTTGCTTGTTCGTACACTGCAAAAAATTATTTTCTCATTCTGCATTTTTGCCTTGTTTTCCATTACAAATATCTAAGCATTCTTAAATCAAGATACATTTATCTAAGAAGGAAAATGACTTGAAGGATATTAGGTCTAAATCTTGTTTTCTGCTTGAATTAAGTTTACTTTTCTTTCCCAAGCATAAACTGACTTAACTGATACATTTCTCATAAAACAAGACTTAATATCTTAAGTCATTTTGATTCACAAGTAAATTGTTTCTTGATTTAAGAATGTTCTGATATTTGTACTGGAAAACAAGTCGAAAATCCTGAGTAAGAAATTTTTTTTTTTTGCAGTGTATTATCTTTTATCATTTGTCAGTTGCTTAAAGGTATCTGTTAAATGAATAGCTGATGCATACAAATTCTTTTAAAAATCAAATTTCAGGTTAAAATAAATATAAATGTATAAAGGATAATGTAAATCTTGTCCTGTAACTGGTAAATGCAGTTTATCACCATTTTAAATCAGATTTCATCTTCACTATAGCTCACTTAATGGGATAGTTTACCAAATTTTTTTAAATTCTGTCTACACCAGTGATCCTCAAATCTGGCTCGCGAAATCTACTTTCCTGCAGAGTTTAGCTCCAACCCTATAATCAAACAAATCTACCTGTGATTTTCTAATGATCCTGAAGACATTGATTAGCAAACTCAGGTGTGTTTGATTAGGGTAAAGCTAAACTCTGCAGGAAAGTGGATCTCGGGCGCCAGATTTGAGGATCACTGGTCTACACCCTCATGCTGCTCCAAAGCTGTATGACGTTCTTTCTTCTGAGGACTATTAAGGAAGATATTTTTAGAAATTTCTGTTTCATTTTTTGTCCATACAATGGACAATAGTCACCAAAACTGCTAAACTTCTAAATATCACCTCATGCAGGTTCGGAATTACATGAGGGAGGAAAAAAAGTTAAAATACAATTGTAATGTAGAAAAGTACAAATATATAGAAAGCCGTCTCAATTAATATGAAATCCTAAATACTGCATGCAAAATTGCAAAAATAAAAAATGTTATTTAAAATGTTTTTAGATGGAGTTTGGCATGTCTCAACAAAGGACTATTTCATGTCAACTACCCAACTACAAATCAAATATTTTAAACCCTGAAAGCTTATCAACTGATGCACTTACATGTCTTGTGTGTATCTTATATATGCTTGTTCAGGATTTTACAGCAACTTAAGTTGAAATCAATAACAAACCAAAAGACAAAAGTAGACTAAATTCTTCTGTACAAAAGCCAACAAAACACATTAGAAAGCTGGAATATTAGAGCCGATAATCCACACAGATCACATCTCAGCAACGACAACTTTGGGTTCCCTTCTGCCAGCATTTATCTGAAACACAGTCAACTACAGCTGTGAAGAAAAACTGAAACATGAACTCCAGATAGATAACCTGGCACAATGTAGATCTTTAATCTGGGAACATCTCTTCCTAAGAACGCAAATCGTGACTTAAGTAGAACTGAATCATCAGGCAGTTCGAGAAACATCAACAACTGCTTTTGTGCAAATAATAAGCGCATCATTAGTGACAGTTTAAAGACTTCAGATGGACACGATACCAGACAAAGAGACCGCACACATGCACAAACCGAGTCTGATCACAACTTGTTGCTTTTATTGTGCGTTACCGAGTTAAAACCAAGCTCAACATATCCACTTTATCAAGTAATTTTCACGCACATCCAAAGTTAACGTTAGAGGTTTTCTTTTACTTTACGTTATGCGATGGATGGATGCTGATATGCGTCCAGCTGTGCCCCATTTCAAAAACACAAAAGCCAGGTTGAGTTTCTAACACAGAGCAATACAGATACGTTTATTATCTAGGTGCTGCTTAATTATCAAACAAATATAATCGGTATTGTGTGAAAGAAATACCTCCACACATACCGTTAGCAGCGGGCTAACGCTAACAGCCCCTCAAACGCTTTTGTTCTGAAAAAGCCGGTAGCAGACGAGCACTTTCCTTGACAAAGTAACTTTCCACACTGCATGAAAACCACATTCACAACATAATATGCCGGGCGTTTACTTATATTGATGACATATTGAATATATGTGAGACGCTCTTGACTATAACAGCTTCAAAACTAAACAAATACTCAGCGCGCGCTCCCCGCCGTCAAAAACATAAATCGCGCGGATTACCAGAGCACACACGATTTCACAAAGCTGTTAAACACATAGTTTTATCGTAGTAGACGACTTTCTGGTGGTTTTCATATTGACTTTTCACACTCACAGATTTGTCAGACTCGCTCCATGTGATTCAGCGTGTATCCGTGTGTGTGTGTGTGTGTGTGTGTGTATGGGTGCATGAGCGCACGCAAGCGCGGAGATTCCTCTGCTGCAACCATGGAGACGTAGCGTCACCCAGAGCAACCGAGAGGGGGAAAAAATAATGTGTTAAAAAGCGTGTTAGAATACAATTTCAATAATTACACTAATGCATATTTATTTTTGTTTCGAATTACATGAATTTAAAACAATAAAAGACACATGTGAGTTAATAGAAATTCATATTTAATATTTGCACGTTTTAAAAGTTACAATAATTGAAATAGATTACATTTAGTTAAAATGTAGTAATTAAGTGTATTCATATTCACTTCAAAACATGCAGGTTCAAATCTCCTGCCGAGCTAATTATTAAAATATACTAATGTTGCGCCATCTAGTGTGCAATGACGAAAATGTGTCAGTGGGTCATGTAATAGAATTTATCTCATTTAACTATTAACGTAAAAGTCTATTCGTTCTCTATTTTTAAAGGAGATTGCTACCAAGCCTTGCTCTATTGCTTATTGGACTAAATTTGTTGGAAATCCTAAGTGGGAAAGCATTTGGTTATTGCCTCACAAGTTCTTTGTTACAAACAAGATAAAAGAAATCTGTTTCAAAATATCTCATAAATTCTATCCTGTTAAACATTTTCTTAGTAAATTTAAGAAGGATATTGATGTTAATTGCTCTTTTTGCTCTTTGTACTTGGAAACTGTACCCCACATCTTCTGGCACTGTAGTTATGTTAAAAAGTTATGGTATGATGTCTCTATGTTTATTAAAGAAAAGGTACTCTTTAATTTTGAAAATGTAGTTTTTGGATATTTTAATTATGGTAATGTAAATAACGAAGTTTTTGTTATTAATCTGTTTATTTTGTTGGTTAAGTTTCACATTCATAAGTGTAAATTTTCTAACAAAAAACCCTGTTTTACAGTGTTTTTGAAAGAGTTGGAAAACTACTTGTGTACTATTCAACATAGTACTAATAGAAAGGCAATTAAAACTGTCAGTTTGTGTTCTGTCTTCAAAATTTTTGAGTAATGTAAAGGTCATGCATGTCTCTGAATATGTGTGTATATGTTTTTTATGTTTTAGTTTTGTTTATCTTTTCTTTTATCCTTTGTTACCCTGGCTTTGTATTGTTTTGTATGTCGTTTAAAGCATAATAAAAAATAAAATAAAAAATAAACTATTAACGTAAAATGTAGCTTACTTTAATCATGTCATCTGCAAACATTTTCGCATATGAAATATGGAAATATAAATGACGTCATATTTACCAAATAGGCTACTCAAATGAATAGTACAGGTGTCCTGCAAAATAATAATGTACAATGAGATTTCTTTGATAATTTATCTTCTTTTAGTGTGGTATCAGTCATCATCAATGAAATATCAATTAAATAATTAAAATGAGGTCATTAGATTTATTTTTATATCGCCCTTTATAGGTTAATTACTTTGTCTGGTTTAGAATTTATGCAGGTCATAGCCTAATAAAAGATGAGGCTCACAAATGTCCAGCAACAGATGGAAAGTCCACGTCAGTTGTGACCTCTGGAAAGAATAGTACTATTGTTTGAGTTCAATTATAATAACAGTAGGCTAAACATTTTTGAACTCCCCAAAAAAAGACTGCCTCTTCAGTATTCTAAATGCTTCATTAAAGCAGTTTGAATCCTTGTGAGTTGAGAGGACTTCACCAGCAGGACATTACCAACATAAAACAATTGTTCATCAAATATAGCCTGGAACTGGTGATTCAGTGACTGTTGAAGAAACTGCATGCAGGTGACGCCTGAATCCTTCTGCATCGTGGATATGGATGATGATGGCACACTGAACGTATAACCGACAAGTTTTTTTTATCTTTTTTTTTTTCTTCTGTTATTTATTTTAATTTTGTCAATTTTAGGTTTAGATTGGGTATTACTGTTAGAATGTGTCTTTTCATTCTTATATTGTATGTAACTGTTTTTGCATAAATTAATAAATCTTTTTTTTTCTTATAAGACCAATTTCATTTTAAATCTGGTGAATAACAATCACAAGCTATTTGACAGATATTTGGGTTTTACAGATCATGAAATAGCTGTCTCATGGCAGATGGCCTGTTCAGATATTCATATAACAAAATATATACTTAATACCTAAATAGGGACATAGTAGTATACTTAAAGTATGATGTAAAGTTCACTTAAAGAAAATTTACGAGTATACTTGCAGTATAAAACTACTAAACTAGTAGTTTACTGAGACTATACTTCGAAGTGTACTAAAAATGCTACTACAAATATTTAATTAGTAAACTATCAGTATACCTATAAGTTCACTTTAGGTATAGTTGCAGTACAAGCTAAAAATATTGATGTAAACTAGTTGTGTACTCAAAGTTTACTGTTGTTATACTTAAAGTATACTTTTATATACTAGAAAGTGGGCCAATTTAGTCCCAAGGAGTATTGAAATAGTACACTTACAAGTATGCTACTAGTACACTGATATTTGTATACTTACTATATAAAGTATACTTAAAAATATACTTGAACTTTACTTAAGTATACTTAATAAAATAAACTTGAAGTATGCTACTTTTTGGTAAGGGATATTATGGTTTCAGGTCTATCAGAGCATCCGAAGGCATACGATTAACTAAAACCTTCAGATGTATGTCTCAAAATTAAAAGTGAATGGACACGCTTACTCATTCTGTCAACAAAGACAAAAACAGCTTTAGGTTAATTTCCCTAGGCCCTAAAACAGGAAATCCATTGAAAATCAGCTCTAGGGAATATAATGCAGACAGCTTTAATCAGCACCCTATGGTACCAGACTGGCAGAATGTAGGTCAGCATGTCACTTGTAGGGTCTGAGGGGAGCAGAGTATGTTTATGATCTGCCATCTGCTAGAGCAACGTAACGGACAGCCACTGCCCATAATCCAACCTTCCAGAACAGCATCCCGACAGATTATGTCCTCGCTAATGCCTGGAAGGCCATCAGCCAAACCTAATGAACCTGTCGTGCTGTTTGATTGGAACGCCATAGTGTTTGACCTCCATAATGTTCCACATGTGTGAGGCTGTTAAAGAACTGTCTGTTATTATTGTAGGTATACCTACCCTTCTATGGATCAGCTCTCAGAAACCCTCCCTATGGTCCTCAATCATTTTGGGTAAGTCTTAAATGCTTAAAACTGGTATGTTTAACTCTTATTTTTGAGGCTTGTAGTGGTCTTGATCCAAACCTACCTGAATGCGTGCTCTTTTTCCCTCACAGTCTGAAGAGTGTGATTGGAATGGCGGTTGGAGCTGGAGCCAACATCCTTGCTCGCTTTGCAGTGAGTTTTATAGAATTTTCCTCTCAGTTGCATTTTGAATCACTTTGAATAGCATGGATTACAATTCTGCAACTTTGGCTACAAAGCAATTTGCAATGTTATCCTGCTGATTATTATCACCAGGTGTTAAATCAGTTGTTAAATCACAGGAATGTTTCCTTTTGATAATTAACATTTTCTATTATTTTGCATTTTTGCATTAATTATTGATTTTTGCATGTGTCTCTTATTAATGTTTAAACATCCAGACATGGTGGAAGGTCTTGTTCTGATTAATTTGAGTGTGCAGGCAGAGGGTTTCATGGACTGGGCAGCACAAAAGGTATAAAACTGATTTTTTTCCCCCTGCTAGATTTGCAATCTCATGAGATTTGAAATGACTGCATTATTAAACTCATTTGAATGAACTTATATAATTGTTCAAAGCCATGCTATTGCACAAATCATCACTAAAGCGTTACATTCTCAGCAGATTACAAGATGGACTCATGCTCTCCATGATACAGTCATTTCACACCTGTTTGAAAAGGTGAGAACTGAGGAAGGCTATGAATAATTTGACTGATTAATAATGAGCTTTTGAAATTATAGCCTACACAATTTGACTGTTTTGACAGGATAATGCTAACAATTACTTATGTTGTAGGAGGAGATACAGAACAATCATGAACTGATCGGAACATATAATACAGTTAGACATCTTTTTCATTTTTTTAGATAACATCCCTACCCACAACAATTTGGGGATTTTTCTTTCCATTTGAGCTGTATTAACCTCCGGGCTAAAAGCATAGCAAAAAAAAAAGCGTACTTTGATTAAAGGGGTCATAGGATGGCCATTTTCCACAAGTTCATATGATTCTTTAGGTTCTTCATGAAAAGTCTGTAACATAGTTTGGTTAAAATTTCTCAGTGGTAGTGTAAAAAAACACCTTTTTTTTTACCCCGTCAAAAACAGCTCTTTTCAGATCAAGCCGTTTTTGAAGCATTTTCCTTCAAAGTTAATGAGCTCTGCTGACCCGCCCCTCTCTGCTAATTAGCACATTATTAGGAAAGGCGATTTGCAAAGATTCATTACAAAACATTATACTCACTTCTTCTGTAGATGAGGCTGGATCATGAAAGATTTGCGCGAACATAGACACATTTAGGTAGGTCGGGGGCGCATTCTCTTAAAAAAAAAGGTAATCCACTGCGAGTTCAGCGGCTCAGATAGTAAATGACGACTGCTATGTTCATTATTACATCCAACAACAAAACACCTCAATCGCTTATTAGGAGTCATTCTTGTCTACATCTGCTCCAGAGGGTGAAACAATAGTGGACTGATGACAGCTCACTCAGGGTGGGCAGGTAAGACTCTAGTCTTTGCTGAAACGGTACTGTCAATCAAACAATCGTGGGAGGGGCCTGTCTGTGTGACGTCACACAGACTGGCATCTGAGATCGGCTCGATTTGAGAAAGGGGAAAAAATTTAACAAGATTAAAAAAAAAAACTGGGTGGATTTTTATCATTTTAGGGTGGTTGTGTACACACACTGCCAACACACATTTCAGTTCAAACAACTTGTAAAAGTGCATGTAGCATCCTATGACGCCTTTAAAACATAAGGATCGCGGTATGATACCAAATATTGAAGTTATTGCCTCAGGCTCTATACATGTTTATAATGTATCAGAGAGAAATTTAAATACCAAATGCCAGAAGTCTTTTAATTTTGGACAAAGCCAAAACGTGAGATAGCGTAGCTGGCTCAATTTCACACCTATCACAGTGAGGGTCTAAATTTGGTTTAAATTTGGCTAATTTCACTTTGGACCAATGCAGTCTGTGAACAATTTTAAATTGAATTACTGTTGAATTACTTATTATGTTTTAGACAAATTGACAAATTGAAGATAAATAAATATTGTTTAAGACAGACTGCCACATGTCTTCCGAGAGTTCTATATCTAATTCCACCTCCCATTTTCTTTTTAATTGAGCTAGGGGTTCCAGGTTATGAGAATTTATTACAGAATAAATTTGACCAATGGCTCCTTTGGAAAATGGACTCAGGTCCATAATAGACTCAGAGGCAATGAAAGATAGTGGCTCAATGAGGAACACAAAAAGCTACGAAGCTGAAGATATCTAAAAAAGTGGGAGTCAGGAATTTGGAACTTCATTTTCACTTGACTGAATGATGCAAAGTCTCCATCAATAAACATAACTTTTAGTGTCCTAAGACCTTTCACAGATCAAATATTAAAGGTTTCATCCATAATAGAAGGGGTAAACGTGATTTCTTGCTATGGGAGCGTAGACTGATAATTCCTTGAGTGCAAAACTTCTTCTAAATTGTGCCCATATTTTGAATGAGATTTCATTGTTATCTTTGATGAATATCTATGAATAAAATAATATAAGTTATATGGCACAGATATTTTGTGCATCCTTAGCTTTTAAACTATTTCAACTTTACTTTTTATTTTTTAAATGGCTGACTGTGGTGGCCTGCCTCAGGTTCATGAGGTATATATATAATTTGCAAACAGATTATAGATATTATTTTATCCATTAAAATCTGCATTCTTAATCTAGGTCATATATTTGATTTTACAGCGATTATGAGTGAATTTACACTACATGCTTATGTTCAGCCTGGAAAACTGATAGAAGCGTTCAAGTATTTTATCCAGGGCATGGGCTACAGTAAGCACAGATTATTTTAACATTACAATCATTCTAAACTACTATCAAAAAAAATAAAAAATAAATATATATATATATAGCACAGTTCCTCAGCACAGTTCCTCAGCCCTCACACATTCCGTCGAGCTGTCCTGCTAAACGCCTCGTCAAAATAATACCAGAGTGCAAATCAGAATGGATTTGGATGGCAGAATGGAACTCAGCAGACGGTTGGACTTGAAGTGACAGAATTTGAACCTGAAAGCTGATGCTCCTGTGATTAGATAATGTTCATCATTGGTATTTATCACAAGGGATATTTGATACATGGGATACGTTAGAGATGGCCCTCACAACAAACAAATATTGCACATAATTAATAGACTTGGCACTAGTTTAAAATATATGAACCAGTAAATGACATGGTTTAAATTTATTACTTACAATGTACAATGTTATATTTTATAATGATTATGTAATATGAATATGTTAAGAAGGTTCTATGATGCTTACACTTGGCTGTGAGAATGTATAATATGTATCTTAAAATGTGTATGTGCGTGACTGTGTTGGAGAGTTTTCTGATAAGGATGCATGTTTGGGGGATTTTTTATACATTACATATTGCATATTTCTGTACTTGTAATATCTAACAGAAGTGTCAAATACTGACAGTATTTTTTAGTCTATTAACAATGTAGTCTACAGTACATTTGATATCGTATCTGAATCAGTGGCTGTGCTTCTCAGTCTCATCTTACATTATATAAATGAGCAAGGAAGATATGAAGGTTGGTAAGATCACTTTGTATTTACCAACTGTGTTCTTAAAATAAAATTGAGTATATTAAGTCAGTGATGTCTAACAATGTGAAAATTCTAAATACATACAATATAATTATGTCATGAATTCACAACTACACCATTACAGAAATTATGTCCGTTATACACAACAGAGATAAATACAAGTTAAAGTATACAGGTAAGTAAATGCCTTTTAATAAAAAGATACATTTCTTGCATATTTCCAGAATTAAATATGAACAGTAACAACTTGGCAAAATAAAAGTGTGAATCACTGTCACTTCTTTTATATGTATTTCAGAATATGTAACATAACAAAGATACAAAAATGTCTTTTAACATCATTTTACCTAACATATATTTTTTCAAAAACCGATGATGTGTATTCCTTTAAGGAGAATTCCTTTTATCGTTGAAGCCAGGCAAAATCTTTTAACATATATTTGTAAAATATAAAAACAATTTTTTTGGGACTTCACAGATTTGTAATGGGAAGTCAACATCTTAAATGTAACATTTTCTTAATTTTAATATTTGTCCCCCATCCATCCATCTGAAATCTTGTTGTACCATAAAGTCCTTCAGTCTGAACTAACATTGTTCCCTTCACAAGCCATCTCAATATGAGTAACTGTGCTGATGTTCATTCATAAATCATCTGAAATGATTTCTCATCAATCTTGCATCCCTGTTACTGTCAAATGTGATGCACAAACTACAAACGTGAGCCTAAGGATGCCATAAAAAGAGATTGTATCTTGGTGAATTAGTTAGTTAACAATCTCATTGACCTCATAGTATTGCTCCAGATCTGCAAAGATATCATTTGGATTCCTGCAGGAGAGGTTGCAGAAGCAGGCGTTGATCCACATGTATTTCCAGGAAAAAACTGAACCATTTGGACACTCAAACTCCACCTCGATGGTCTTAGACTTGTATGGGATGCAGCAGCGCTCATCGGTACAGACTCCACAGTACTTGGGCCAATACGCCTTCTTACTGACACAGCCTGAGATGGTGAAGTTCTGAAACTCTGGCTCACGGTAGATGTTCAGGCATTTTTTACCCGGCTGAGTAACAGATATGGCAATCAATACATCTATCCATCCATCAATGACAATGATATGACAGTCAATCAATCAATTCATCAATCAATCCATCCATCTTCTGTCTTACTATCTGTCTGTCTGTCTGTCTGTCTATGATATTAATTATTCTTGCTAAATATATAATTAAAATAAATGGAAAATAGGATGGGTGTACAAATGAAATAGAATAGAAATAAACTAGAGACTGACTCAATTCTTACTCTAAAGTGCTTGGTGATGTCCACCTCACAGGGTCGGAGGTTACACAGTCGAGACTCTTTCTCCATCACACAGCCAGGGTTGTCATTAGAGATGCGCTGTGATATGCCCCGCCCACAGGTCTTTGAGCAGGGACTCCATGGGCTAGTCTGGGTAATGCAATTTTTATGCCAAATATCATTAGTGATGAGGGACACTGAAAAAGACATAAAGAAGAGGTGTAATTCATCAGTGATAAGGAACTAAAACAATGCAAGTTCACCAGAAGATGCTATAGATATTTATCACCACATGGCTCACCCTCCTCAGGAGCGTGCCTGGGGTTGGTCTTGCGTGGTTTACGGGACTCTTCGCAGATCCATTTCTCACAACACTGGCCTGGAATCTTCACTCGCTTGGGCGACTGACACCAGACCCGGGGTGGTAGGGACTCGGTGCAAAGTGACACACATCCAATCGCCCCATTCACACACAGGCAGCGGTACTTACAATTGGGCTGGAAGCTTTGGCCATTACGGTAAATCACACCGTTATACTCACAGCCTGTTCCCAGAACATCTGAAACAGAGAAGTCTGGATATTCATACTGACAACTAAAAGGTTCTGCGACAGTTTTGTGCCTGAGTACCAATTTGACAAAGATTAGAAAATAATTAGATATTATATGTAATCTGTTGGTAATGAACATGATTGCTGTAATAGTATATACATAAAATGCTAAATTGACATTTTCTCTAGTGGCGTATGCATATGCATTAATATGAATTATATTCAAGCTATTTTATTTTATTTTACAATATATTAGGTAATTCAACTGAAAGTCATATTTACATCAAATAAATGTTTATTTATAGTATTTTAAAGGGGTCATATGATGCGTTTTCAATTTTTCCTTTCTCTTTGGAGTGTTACAAGCTCTTGGTGCATAAAGAAGATCTGTAAAGTTGCAAAGACTAAAGTCTCAAATGACTTAAGAGTGAACCATGCCTACTTAAAACAGCTCGTTCTAAAATGCCCCCACATGTCTACGTCACGATGTGGGAAGATTTGCACAACGCCGCCCAAATGGTCACGCAAAGAAAGAAGGCGTAACTTTTATTCTCGCTGTAGTATTGTTGCTGAAACAGTTCTACTCCGCCATCATTGAATCCATCCTCTGCACTTCAATAACTGTCTGGTTCAGCTCAGCTACCAAATCTGACCTCAGAAGACTACAGAGTGTAGTCCGGACTGCTGAGCAAATCATTGGTACAACCCTCCCTTCTCTCCAAGAACTGTACTTATCCAGAGTGAGCAAAAGGGCTGGCAAAATCACTCTGGACCCCTCACATCCAGCACACTCCCTCTTTGAACTGTTGCCATCTGGTCGACGCTACAGAGCACTGAGCACCAGAACGACCAGACACAGGAACAGTTTCTTCCATCAGGCAATCCATCTCATGAACACTTGACAATAACTGTGGAACACACACTATTTATACACTCATACACTTATTTATCTAACAC
>NW_015505638.1:849862-856100 GCF_001515645.1 Sinocyclocheilus grahami | reverse complement strand
GTTCTGTCACTGTCATTCTGTTACACTGTGGAAGCTTCTGTCACGAAAACAAATTCCTCGTATGTGTAAACATACCTGGCAATAAAGCTCATTCTGATTCTGATTCTGATTCTGATTCTGCTGCCGCCGCCATGTTGTGAAGACGCTGTGTGTTTCGTTGTGAAAGTGAAACTACTTTGTTTGGTCTTCCAAAAGAGGACGGTATCCGCTTCGTCATGCCTAGAGCTGATCCATGCTTGTCGCTGAGGAAATACATCAACTTCGTGCTGTGGATCGCCGGATCGGCACTTGTGGTTGCCGCAAGCCCGCCGTACGCGCCGTTCCTCACTCTAGCCCCCCGGCCTCCGCTCACTCTAGCCCGCCATGTGTGACGCAGTGTGTTTCGTTGTGAAAGCGAAACTACTTTGTTTTGCCTTCCAAAAGAGGACACGACTAGAAATCAGTGGTTAAGTTGTATTCACAACACTGTTCCAGAACAGTTCAACCCAAATATTCAGATGTGTGCAGCACATTTTATGGAGGACTGTTTCCTGATCCTGGTAGAGTCGACTACAATGGCGGCTGTTTTGACTCATGGACTGTAAGTACGATTTCATATTTAAAGGATTTGCCACTGATAATTCAAACATGAGTTTTGAGCAGTGTAGAGTACCACTTGTTGTTCGTCATTTCTCCGTTCACAAATGCAGACATGGTTTTATGTTTACGTGGCGCGATGCAACGCAACGCGTAAAAAGACAGTATAAGTCATTATAATCCGTAATTATGTCCCAACAAATGCCTTGTTTATAATGGGTTTTAATGTTTTTGTCTCGTCGCTCCAGCCGGGACACGGCATCACAGTATGGTAAGGGATGTAACATTTCTGTCACATGCTTGAGGAATTCGGCCAATCACAACGCACTGGATAGCTGGCCAATCACAGCACATCTCACTTTTCAGAACGATGAGCTTTGTAAAAATTGAAGTGTTTCAGAAAGGCGGGGCATAGAGGAGAAACAATAATGTACATTATGTGGAAAATAAGGTGTTTTTGAACCTTAAACTGCATAAACACATTTCATTACACCAAATACACAAAATAATGTTCTTTTTAGCAGCATCATATGACCCCTTTAACTATGTCACTGTAAAGGAATACGAAGGTCACTTACATGCACACACTCCCTTTTCGTACCTCGGCTTGTCAGCACTGTAGTCACACTAAAGTCCTTTATGATAGTCACAGGTATCTCTCTCATTACAGGTCTCCCCCACCTGCTTGGCACAGGCCTTGCAGCAGTCACATCCATCTGTCAACAGGCTGACCCCATGTGGGCAAACAGGGGCATTCTTAGGGCACTTACAGGGCCATTTGCAGTATCGATTTCGGTAATAGGGGTCCAAATCTGTGGTCACAAGAGGAGAGTCTGTGGAGTTGTGGGAACTGGCCTGAGTGGGAGAAACGAGAGGAACATGAAGATGATACGCCAACTTTAGCCACTTTGGGGCAACAGAGAGTTTGCTTTGAAATTACATTGAAATTGGACTCTTTGAATAGGCTTCCAAGACACTCATATGTGTTCTTCCAGTGAGGCACCATTTTTTAATATGAATAATTTTAGTGTGAGGCATTTTTTTTATATTAATAATTTGATCATTGATATTCAGGATATAATAGCACTTTTGTTAGTGTGATATCACCAAATGTGGTTAAATAAGAAAACAACAACAACAACAAAAAAGATAAATAAATATATAATATAGAAATCGTGTTCTATTAAAAATAATCTATTGAACGCTTCCTAGACTTGATGCAACATTTCCGAGCATTAATTAGTATAAAATCATGGCATGTGATGCACCAATAGACAATGATTTGCTGTATTGTCATCATGACAAATCAAGCATTGACTTTCAGTTGTGGAACACATTATTATTTAGGTTTCTCTTGATGCATTTGTAGGTTGCAAAGAATTTGCATATGGCATGACATGATGATCAGTGATGGTCTCTAACACGTCACTACTTACAACAAATATTCTTGCTTTCCTTAAAAACTTTTTTCATTCAAATACTGCATTAAAAATTAACGGTATGGTAAGACTCACCTGGTGCAAACTGGCTGTCAAAAGAATCCACGACAGGAGTCTCCACATTACTATATTCCTGAGAGAAATGCATTGAAACAAGAAATGTTGTTTGCTACAGGTAGAATCCACAAGCGTTCCCTCGTGGCATCCACAGAGAGCTCAGCGTTACTGGACTTGCTTTACCTCTGTCTGTCAGATTTAGAGGGAGTTTGCTGGAAGTTCAGTCTTCAAGGGGGTGGAATCAAAAGAAAATGTCTGAATTATTTAGAAAGCGAACTTTTCCTACAGTTTGTCTTATCAAATCACTAACATAGAAGATAAATGTTTAGATTTCTCATGTCTCAATTATATGTCTTGGCAGTGGCATAATTATTGCATGACATTAATTCCGGGACTTTACTCACTCTTAAGAGGATTTCTTTACAGTGACCTTCGATCTGTTTGATTCATTTAAGCCAAAGAATCTGATGAAGGATTTTTAATCATGTTAAATGTAGTCAAGATATAAATTTTTATAAGCAGAATATTGATTTAAAGAGGAGAGGCAGTCACTATTTAAATCCATATTTCATTTATTGCTTTAAGTGCTTGACATTTGGACACAAATCGTTCCAGAGATCAGCAAGAATTGAAGATAAGAGCAGTTGGACAGAGAACTGTGTGTCCCTAAAACATTTCCTCCTGTAGAGCTGCCAGGAGGTGAAAATGTATGTGTAAGTGACCAGACATTGTTGTGATTTAATACTACTTTTAAATTCTACCTAAATTTTACTGATAAAATGAATTCTGGCAACCACAGCTGCCCTGCTTTTCTTTTCTTTTTTTTGCCATAATTGAACATTTTTACAGTACTTGAATCTACTACAAAAAGCTGACCAATTGAAATATAATCACATTAATCTTTGCTAAACTAGATTTGATTTTTTTTATTTATTAATAATACATTTTTCATTTAATTTTAAGTGGTAAGCATAGAATTGAATTTTAAAATGCACACAAACATTTTGGAAGGTTTGTGTGATGTGTTCATATTTGCCAAAACCTTGAATCATATGCTAAGTTACCGTTTAGGTTTCCACAGTTTACAAATTGATACAGGCACCTGGGCAGCCTGCCACTGATGCACTAAACAGAAGAACAGTAAATTCTAAACTAATCTCCTACATCACAGACTTCACTGGAAAACCTTTCATATTTCAACCCTTAACGTGCAACTTTGTTTCATAGTTCATGTAGAAATGAGTAAAAAATGTCTCACAAAATATCACATTCTGAGAAAATGCTCTGACCTTGACTTCATTTATATGGCTGAATGTAAAAGTGTCCAGACAGCTGGAACAGAATAGTCTAGACAAAGAGGAAAGGCTTCTTGTAATCTCCAGGAATAAAGTGATAATTAGCATCTCAGAATAGCCCTCAGTCAGTGGCACACAAGACTGTTCCAGCATCTGGAAACTTCATATGTCCTCCTGGCACTTTGGTCAGTCCCTGTTCCATGTGACTATATGATGTCTTCATTTTAATGTAAAATCACCTGATTAATTATTTAATGAAGATATTGAAATACTCTAACAATACCTTAATCATTTTTTAAAATGTCAAAAGTGAAGAATAACCCAAAAGTGTTTTCAATGCAGTTTATTGTTTAAGTTCTACTATGATTCATAATCACAATGATTTACATCAAAAGAAACACCACAACGATAGAGTGCCAAGATTGGTTCTGGAACAAGCAGTTACAAGAAAATCTGTAAAAATTTTGAGACTAATTGTAAGCATCTTTCTCCGATTTAGGTTTGCTTGGAGTCAGAGAGAAGCTGACGTCTGGGATTGACTTTGGCTCTTGGGTTGGATTTTGAATACCTCCAGAATCTTCCACTGAAGTCTCACAGGAGAATTTGGCTGTGAAGTCAAAAGTCAAAGTCAGGTTTACAAGTATTACCAAGTGCACAGAATCTTAAAAAATGTATAAGCATTTATGACTGATCAAAAACCCACTGTTATCTTCCAATCTCTAAATGCGGTACTAACCGGTAGAGGTGATCAAAGTCGGCACATATTGAGACCAGAAGGAACACTGAGGACTCTGGAGGTTCTTGCGGTTACTGAGTGTAAAGGACAGCTCCTTATAGCCCCGTCCACCTGGGTGAGGCATGAACTGAGGCCACGGGGGTAAGAACTTACTGAAGGACGTCCTAGATGCTGCAAGAGGCAGGTTGGGGTTGCTATGGAGAGCAGAGGAGAGATGAACAGGGCTGTGTAATATCACTAAAGTCGGTTTGAAATGAAAATGCAGGTTTCATTTTTCGACCTTGTAATTTTCAATTAAAATGTTATAACTCAATCTCCTGATGAAACAGCAGACTTCTCTCTGATGACAAATGCTAGACTTCTCCAAACATTTGGTTTGTTTTAAAGGGATAGTTCACCAAAAAAGAAAATTCTGTCATCATTTACTCATACTTATGTCATCTGAAACCCTTTGAAACACAAATTAAAAAACCTCTCAGGTTTCATTATAAATATCTTAATTTGTGTTGCGATGTGAGTAAATGATGCCAGAATTTTCATTTTTGAGTGACCTCTACCTTCAAACTCTGCTTCTTTCTTACTGTTGACCAGACCGACACTGATCTGCCTCCATCCAATCAGAATCAAGTCCTGCCCTAAATTTTTATTTTATGACAATTTGTTTCACTTCTACATAAGGGAAAAAAAACATTACATAACATAAAATTTTGTTTTTGAATATTTGAAAAAAAAAAATAAAAAGAAAAGTTTGATGATAAATACCCAGACTTTATGAAGTTTGCCATATAGTTCATGATCTGCAAGGTAAGCGTTCTCTCTTTTGAGTTGAAGAGGTCATGCATTTCTGAGGCAAGATGAACTCCAAAGAGGGACTGCACATCCATCGGCACTGACAGATCAACACTGCGACAAAAATATATTTAGCATACAGAGATTCTTCTTAAATGTGATAGATTTTATTATGAGTGGTACCATGAGTTCTGTGAAATCAAGTAAGTATGATATGAAGTATATGGAATGAGAGGCACCTGTTGTAGGTAGCTTCCTCAGGTAGGTGGTACATGTGAACACTGGACCGTATGTTGGCTGCCCAGAATTCAGCCATGTCCACAGCTGGACAGATGATGAAGAGATCTCTGTAGAAATAAATGTGCATGAATGCATCATGCATAGCAAGTTGCAGGCAGCTTCACCTGCATTTTAAGATTTTAATAA
The DNA here is from genome assembly GCF_001515645.1 of Sinocyclocheilus grahami. NCBI lineage: Eukaryota > Metazoa > Chordata > Actinopteri > Cypriniformes > Cyprinidae > Sinocyclocheilus > Sinocyclocheilus grahami. The sequence goes on along the minus strand of NW_015505638.1, from coordinate 850,782 downwards.
CAACACAGGAGTTTTATCACATTTAACATTGTTTAATTCTTTCCTGATTGTCGCTTTGAAACAAAAAAGAAATGAAACGATGGCGAAAAGAGGATCAGGAAATGATGCTGGATTTAAACGTGGTTTTATCGGGTTCTATATGTACTATTCTAGTTTTAGGTCTCTTTCCTGTTTATGTTGCTGTGTGTGCAGCAGGTCATTGGGTGTGTTGGTGAGGTTTGGTCTGTACTATATCTGACACTAGTGATTATGTGGGCAGCCAGCTTGTCCTCTTTCTCAACTGTATTCAGAGCTACTGACAATTCAGAGAAAGAAGCAGGAATTTCAGGACACAGAGGTCCAAAAGAAAATGTCCTTCAAAGATGAGCTAAACACTAAAGATTTTACTGAATTTCATATTATTGCATTTCGCATCCTAGTGTCCTTTAGCATTCTAGTGTCATTGCAGAAATGAAATCATTTATTTTAACCATATTGTAGTAGAAATGTAATTCTACTCAGCATTTTCTTCCTGAATTAAAAATATTTTGGCTGTTTCCAAAACTGAACAATGTAGTGTTTGCAGATATGATCTGGTAATCACAAACAGCAATACATTAGAAGGAAAAGACTGAGCTTTTTGTTAAATGAACTCTTGACTCTCAAGAGTGTACATGCTAGCCCGCTGAACTCATATTTTCCAGACACACTTTGAATAAAATTCAGAATACTGATGTTTGACAGAAACTGAGCTCAAGAAGGTTGCATCCACCACGCATCAAGTATCATTCAGAGCTAGGTCACTTCAGCCATTACCTATTAAGTAGATAAATATATTACTTAAAAGTAATCAAATTACCATTCAAACATCATTGTATTTTTGTACAGATTTTTTTTTTTTTTTTTTTACAGTTTTCTTCTTCCAATATTAGTTACCCCCA
>NW_015505638.1:849541-849852 GCF_001515645.1 Sinocyclocheilus grahami | reverse complement strand
CAGGAAAGTGGCCTGGAAGGGCCAAGTTTGCCCATCACTGAACTAAAGAGTTGCAACTAAGCTTTACAAACAAAAAGCTGATCATGGGCTTTTAAATTAGATTGCCTTTTTAAACATTAAAATAAAATGTTTTACTTCTCCAAGAAATAATTTTGGCCACTTTGGGAGTACAGTAAAATGAACCTTTTAGTGTTTTTAAAAGAAGTCTTTCACTCACCAAAATTCAATTTATTTGATAGAAAATACAGTAAAACAGTTATCTTGTGAAATATTATTACAATTCAAAATAACTGTTCTGTATTTTAATATAT